>NW_005187427.1:849335-888724 GCF_000239375.1 Pundamilia nyererei
CAAAGACAAGGGACCATTAAGTTTTAATGAATGTTTATGTAATGAGAGCATTATTTTTATTGAATCATCAACACTAGTTCAGAGACTTATAATAAATGTACTGATATATGTATATACAGCCTTTAGCATAGGCTGTAATCATTTAGCCCAAACAAATCTAATCGTGTTATGTTACTACCATAAAATAAAATGAGCGTGGTTTCCTGGAACTGGAAGAAATGTGAAAGGAGTGTCCTGACGGTAAATGTGATACTTAAGCCAATGCTGAGCTACATTAATCTACAAATATGGAGTCATAATTCTGAAAAGTCATGCTCTTGTCTGTAGATAATAAAGAAACCTTAAACCAAAGCCAAAACTGTTTCCATTAGTATTCATAACAGAGGCAACTCTGAAGGCTATTGCTAATGTGTAGTTTTATTCTTCAGAGGCTCTTGATTCTGTGTATGGAGTTGCTAAATTGGAGGAGAACTATGATAAAATATTTAAAGTGACAAGACTTGTACCCTGCTTCTATGGAAGGAATGGGATAGGCTCCAGCCCTTTCATGACCCTGATATGGATATTTGGAAGAGGATGCATGGATGGATGGATGGATGGATGGATGTTTTACTGAAGATGCAAATGAGATTGTATTGGGAAATTCAATACTGGTGTATTACCCTTAAATGCCACATATAACGAAATTACAGTATGCAGTATGGGAGTGATATTTCAGACTCTACAGGCCTCAGTTTGCATGTAAAATGTTAAAGTTGATGACAGTGCAATTAGAAAAAGACTGGACAAGTATGGCTTGTTTGGAAGGGTTGCCAGGAGAAAGCCTTTCCTTTCTTAAAAGAACATGGGCAGCACACTTTCAGTTTGCAAACTTACAAACCACAAAATCTCTGGAACAAGTCCTTTGGACAGATAAAACCAAAGTGGACATGTCAGGCCATAAAGCACAGTACCAGTGGGTGAAAACCAAACACAGCATATCAGCACAAACACCTCATACCAGCTGTAAAGCATTTCTCTGTAAACAAAAGGTTTGTAGAGACATGTGTAAGGTAATCTGTCCAACAGCTAAAGCCTGGCCTAAATTGGGTCATTCAACAAGATAATGATTCGAAGCACAGCAGCAAATCTACAACAGAATGGCTGAAAAAGAAACGAATCAAAGTGTTACAAAGTACTGAGTTCTGACTGCAACCTGAGTCAAATTGTGGATGTTGTTTTTGAGAACACCTAACTTACACCAATCATTCTTGTGATAGTTTTACTCACGAAGTGTTACCGTTAATCACAAAGACCACTATGTGACTTGAATATGTGATGAAGTAATATAAAGTATGGATTTTGTATGTGAAGTGAGTGTTGCTGCAATTCTAAGTAAATTTGTGGAAGCAATTATGCTTTTTTGTGATGTGAGAAATGATACAAAGGTTGGTTGATGTCCTAAAGTGGATATTTTACCATGATGCAGGATGCACCCATATTTTAGACTAATTGGTAACCTCAGGGGTGTCAGTTAAGCAATTCAGCTACAATTAAAACAGTACGCCATTTCAAATCATTATACCGTATCGGTTTTTAAAATGCATTCAACTATATGAATAATTCCAATACTATAATACTATTTGAATATTTCCAAGTAAAAATAGAATTACTGGAATTCACAGAAATGCATATAGACTTCATGTACATAGCCGACTTTCTGTATTTGATATGCTCAGTGATTTATATTAAAAAATGTAGTAAGTGCAGCAGCATAATGCCAGATAAGTGTTTCCAATTTGTCACACTGCAAAACACCATTAATTTAAAATGAACAATGAGGAGAATATAAATGAGCTCTACCTCTTCATTTGACAAAGGGTAGTGACAAATAAAAGAGATACAGTGTTTTTTCCTGATTATTTTCTTTGTCTTGTTAGATGCAAATTCTGTTAAAAAAAACTACATATAAGAAAAAAATGCATCATTTTTTTAGAATGTAAAAAAAAAATTAAAATATAGTGTTCAGTATGCTCTCTTTACTTCAGTCTTAATCAAAGAGTCCATTGACCTATGTGGAGTGGTTTGTATGAAAAGATGCCTTCATGGGAGCTTTATGAAAACTGATGATTGGGCTTTCTTTCCTCCAGCCTGCAGCTCTAATCACAAATAATACTGGTTAATGTTTGCATTTGTATAAAATGCATAGACTCTGTAATTCCGTGCATGCACATTTAAAAACATACTTTTCAGTGTTCTTGTGTATACCCAGATTCACACAGTGTATCTCATTCTGCATTCTGTAACTGTTGAGGTGGACCTCCAGGTCAGGTCAAGCTGTGGCTCCTGCAGTGCAGAGTTCTGCTGCAGGCCACTAATCTCGCTCACCCTCCTCCTTCACAAGGCTGAAAAGGCTTTAAAACGAGAAAGACCACTTAGCCAGCTCTGTCAGAAAACTGCCAGTGGTTTACAGTAAGAGGCATAGCTGGGGAGGGGAGAGAGAGTGGGTTGAGAGGACTTTCCTTCTTCCATAAAGATGAAAGATTATCCAGATTGTCAGAGATTGTATGCCACTATCAGATGAGGGTATAGCTTTAATGAATGGGGTCTCATCCGACCAAATGAAGTATGGGAGATTAGCTCAAGACTGTCAGCTTGTTTCCATTAAGCCTTTCCAAGCAGGATGGATTTTTTTGGACTTTGAAAGTTAAAATGCCCTCGGTTTTATTAAACGAACGTAAAATTTCTTTCCGAGTTGTGTCTTAAGACTTTTAATTCTTCGTACATTTTCTTCTTGAAGTTATGCAAGCCACTTCATGCTGTCTGCCTAAAAGCAAAAATAACAGATGTAAATATGTAATAAAAATGTGATGAATAAATAAAACCTGCACATACAACAGTTGTATTAGTTTGGCTTATAGAAAGCTTTGACTCCTCAAGCTCATAGTTATAGTTGAAATTCAATTACAACATACAATACAGTATTTTTGAAATATGAACTTTTTTCTCTCTGTTTAGACTGGAAAGCAATGTCCTCAGTTTTATTAAATTTTATTATGCAAATGTTTTTCAACACAATTTAGTGATGTCAAAAAGTGATGATATCCTCGACCTTCAGGGGTGATATCATAGAAAATATCTGATTCACTGTGGCGCCGACCTTTACCTGCCCTAACAAGGACAACCTTGTGTGGATGTGGTTCTGGTAGTGGAATGAGCTTTCCAGATATTACGTGATTGGTTATTTAAATCCCAGCCCGTCCATGAGCTCAAGTGCCCACAAACCAGACACTGAAACCTAAGTTTCTTTCACTGGCAGGCGAGCACGTTGCATGGTGTGCCAGTGTGAAAATGCAAAGTGTTTCACAGAATGTCTCTTGGGTTAAAAGCTGCTACGTCATGGCAGATCATAAGCACTTACATTACCTCACTGGTGTAACCTTAGCATCCCGAATGAAGAATCCCCCCACAAGCAACAGAATGTATAGTATATATTAAAAAATAGGGATTTGTGGTGTGGACAGGCCAAGCCTTAGTAAAAAAAAAATGTCCATGAAGCCTCCAGACAGGCAATTAATCTGTTTATATTCCTGACAGGTTACTCCTGTCCTTAGGGGTTGAACAACACAGTAAAGAGAGTTCTGTCCTTCATTAGCAAACTGATGGCAGTTCATTATTGAGTTTTGTCCTTTGAATATCACCACCACCTTGCAATGCACACAGGTCCTCTATAGCTATGCTCACCTTATGTATGGACTCTGTAGTTGGCAGCCTGTTCCTGCAAAGCTGTCCATTAAATAATGTGGGGGAGACAATGGTTTCCCTTTAAATGGTCTTGGAAACATGCTGTTCCAGAAGGATTTTGGAATTTCTCTTATATAACACTAAAAAATTTGACTTTTTTGTTAATATAAGTATGCAGACACATTTCTAAAGTATTCTAAAAGTATTTCATTATGCACTCCACACTGTATATAAATGCCACTTGTTTTGCACATGTCCAACTACTAACCTCTGTGTATTTTATATATTTTATTTTATTGTTTACTCTGTTTAATTTGTAAAATAGGTATATACACACACACACACACACACGTAGAAAAACATATTTAGTATACACATCCAGTAATGCATACACTCTTATATTGTACATATATTTATTACTCTCATATTTAGCCATTCTTATATTTTGCTTGTTTTATGTTATTGTATTTTTGCACACCTCTGTTGCTTGTGAAGCTCGCACACAAGAATTTCACTCGCATGTACTGTACTAGTGTACCTGCACATGTGATGTGACAATAAAAGTGATTTGATTTGATTTGATTTTTGTTCAACCCACCGTTCCTTTTTATTTATTTTTAAAGAGATTTGACTGACCCGTTTCTGTTCTTGAAACCTCAGAGGTTTTTTTTTCTTCAATAAACTTAGAGGTAGCAATTTTGACAAACGGCACAGCTTCCAAGCAGCACATACCTCCCATTACTAAGAGTCCTGCTGCTGTGAAGTATCCTCAGCTCTATTTTTTTTTAATGGTTATGCAGATGCAGAAGGAAAATTGGCACAGCCAGATCTCCTACCCAACTAGCTCTAAACATATTGTTTTTAAATGCTAATTCCAACTTAGATTTCTACTATGCTTTTTTTGTTCTGTTTTCTCTTTCTTTCTTTGATCCTAACAAGGCTAGTTTTTTGCATAGTTAATGGGTCCTGTTGGAAAAGAAGCACTACTGTTGCTTTGCTAGTAAGTTGAGAGACAAGGAAGCACTTCAACTGGAAAGACAGGGAAGACAAAAAGACAAATTAAAACCTCTGAGAAGAGGAAGAAGTGATACGGAAAGGAAGAATGACAGGCAGCCGTAGAGTCACAAAGACATCAGGTAGGTGAGGCGCTCTGAAAAAGACAAAGACGGATAGAAATAGCCAAAGATGCAAAGACAGCATCACAGAGAAAATGAGGCGGTGGGTGGAAGAGAGAGAGCGAGAGAGATGGGAGAATTTAGAGAAGCAATGAGGAGTGGCTGCGGAGGATTCCTCTATACCTGTGGAGGAGATTAAGGGTCTACATCCAGCGTGATTAATGAGCTGGCCACTGATTGCTCATCCCCAGTCTCCCTCCCATGAATAATCACCACGCCAGCACTCCCAAAGAGAAAGCATGAATTTCTGCATGTGTATATGAGAGAGAGGAAGACAAAGTGCTTGTGTGTACATTAGATATGCAGCACATCAAGAGTATGCATATATGAGAGACATTAAATGAGCAGTATGCATGTACAATATGTGGAAGAGATGTGATATACACAGAATTAACTGAGCGTGCATAGTTATGTCTATATATACACAACATAACTCAGTGTGTCATTGTGCTTTATATGATGTATTTACTAATAGCTGCAGCCCACCTGCAGAGAGCAGCCCTCATATTGAATGCACAGTAAAGCACCAAGATCATTTGTACGCACCGTGGGCTCCCAGTGGGAGATCTGGCTCCCTACTTGCACTGTATAAACCCACTGGTGTCATTATGTTTGGAAGACATTATTACAGTTGATATTGAGGTAGCTCCCCTTATTATTTGTGGTGTATTGTGTGGGGAATGTTGCAAATGAGTGAGGACTGATTAATTGTAATATATATATTGTGTGTGTGTGTGTGTGTGTGTGTGTGTGTGTGTGTGTGTGTGTGTGTGTGTGTGTGTGTGTGTGTGAGTGAATTTAATTTACAATAATGCGCATTTAACTGCTATTCTTGTCACTGAACCTTATTACCTACCTGTGTTTTATAAGTGGAGCTTAAAAGTTTCCATTGTTATAAAGATTTACTTAACAGCTCTACTTACCTTTATTTGTCTTAGTTTGTGTAGTTTAATTATACAGTGTATTTTTAATGCTTACATTTAAAATAGATAAATAATTTTTTCCCATATTTGGGAAATTATTTTGTTATAGTGGTATATGATACTACTAGCACTACTAACAATAATAATTATTTCAGAGTCAACTAAGCAAAATAGAATTTAAGTTGATCATTTTCTGCTAGACTGATATTGTATTACAGAGTTATTGCAAAAAGTATGAATTTATTTATTGCTAAAGGTGTCAAGGCCTTTTTCCTCAATCATGCTGCAGAAGATAACAGGTGGCAGCATGTGTCACTCTGATTGGAAGTGCACTTTGCGGGAGGAAACCTGTGTTTATAAACAGTTTGACACACAAAAAAAGGATTGTGCTTTCTTGCCCGATGGTCTAAGATTGCCTGTTGTCATGATTTATGATTGTTGCCTGGCAACAATCACTAAGAAAATCCATGTTGTTGTCTCTAAAAAAAAAAAAGAAAGAAATAAAAAAAATAATAACCTTAGTGTGCTTAGTTGCTTTGAATCCTTCAAGTTTCTGTGCCTAGTTTGGCAACTTTGCAAGAACATGTAGGAAGTGTGAAGGCTGGCAAATCAAGCCCACTTACTGTAGCAGCTGCTTTTCACTAAGCGATGAGCCTAATGATTAATGCCTGAATCTTAATTTACCAAATGAGTTCGAATGAGGATATTTTTTTTCAAGAGGGTCAAATATGAATAATCAAGTGTGCCGTGCATGTATTTGCATATATAACTCACGACAAGAGCACGATATAGTTGTCATGAGTGACACGTTACCCTGCTCCAAGGCAAGTAAACAATGACTGACACAGAGAGAGAGAGAGAGAGCACTTTGCTTTTTAAGGTATGAAGAGGCTCTGTGAGTGAAAATAAATACATTTATGTTTCTACGATGTGAACAATGCAAAACTGTTTGATTAACACACATTCTTAAAATAAAGTGAGTGTAAAAAATATATATAATCACATTTGTTGCTAAGTTGGTTGTGGTAGTGTGATGGTCTGGGACTGCTTTACTGCTTCAGGATCTAGGGAACTTGCTTTAATTCTTGGAACCATCAGTTCTTCTCTGTACCACAAAATAATGAATGAGAATGTCCGGTCATCAGTTCATGCAATGAAAGTCAAGCACACTTCCACTGATCCAAAACACCACCAACACCAGCAAGTCCACCTTTGAACGGCTGAAAACAAGAATAATTAAATAAAACAACAAAGGTTATGGAGTTTCCTAGTCAAAGTCCAGACTTGAATCCAGTTGAAATACTTTAACATGAGCTTAAACAGGCCGCTCATGCCCTAAAACCCTCCAGTCTGGCTGACAAATGCAAAAAACGAAGGAATCAAGAAGGGGGTAGATAATTTTTTACGGTATTCTCTGCACTCATCGGTGGCCACTTCAGTCGTTTGCCTTCAAGTGGAGAAAAATTTAACTTGTGGGACCCTTGTGTTTAGTGTCAGCTGTTCTTATGGCCGTTGAAGTTGCCAGATGTAATGGACTTTATATGGCCTTTGGTCGTTATGTCAGTTTGAACTGCTTCCTTTGTGGACTGATATTGTAAATTCCTCTCCTCTTCTTTTGGTGCAGCCTTTTAGATGTTGAGCTATTTTTAATTCCAAGCTCTTTTGGTGCAGCAGTGTGCTGTGGCCATTTATGTACCAAAAGTTCTGCTGATTTTCAAGGGATTTGTTTAGAAAATAGATGCTACCAGTGCACATAGATAAATAAATAAATAAATAAATGGAAAGACACGAACGCTTACTCAAGGAATACACCTGGTGCAAATCGATCAGGTCACTCCTGTGATGTCTTTTGCACAGCACCATGTATTATATATGGACTCTTTTATTTCAAAAACTCACACTACTGGATACTCACTGCTGCTCTGGTTTCTGACTTCGTACCCTCTTTACATGTTCCGTGCAACTTAACATGGCTTCCATAAAAATATCAAATGCTATTTTAAGCAATGCAATGTTTCAGAAAAGCACTGTGGTGCATCTGGTATACACTGAGTTGAGCTAGTTGTGGAATTGGATCCAGTGTCCGGATCAGAGTTGGAAGATGACGTAACCACAAAGATTATAAAGTTAATTTCATAGAGATTTTTTATGAAACTGTTTGCCTTCCTTCCCATCCATCCATCCGTCCGTCTATCCATCCATCCAATTTCTGTTTTCTGTTTTCCTCCAGTGAGCCGCTCTGTGCACTTCTTTTCAACAGTAGCCTTTCGATCACCAGCCCACAATAATTTCTACCTCCCACTTCTGTAGATATCATTGTTCTCAAGCTTGTGAAATACTGACTTTTTTGCCTTCTGTCATTTGATGAGGTATTGTTGAAGTCTGTATTAAAATTTCACTCGGATTGTGCTTTGGGCAAAGTCTAAAACTGGGTGCACTCTTTTTAAAGTCAGTGAAGAGACTAAATTTTAGAATGGTGCATCAAATTAAGGAGATTCAGTTAAGATAATCGCATTACAGAATATTCTGTTTTCTAATAAAACACTGTTGAGAATTTCATGTCACAATAATTCAAAACGTTTCATCATTTGATTCTACTCTAATTTTAATAGTGCTCCCTTTTACTTGTGTGAATGCTGTCTAGGTCAAAACAATGAGGAAATAAAACTGAAATGTAAAAGGACTTTCTGATGTTTGGTGGGCTATCTTGTTAGCAAGTCATTTCAAACTAGAATGTGTCATAACATGATTACAGTTTGTGGGACACTGAAATTTTGAGGCTGTTCAAACAGTGGTTTGGTACAGACGGGTGGTGGAAAAAAAATCAAACCCTTGACCTCTAAAGTGATGGCGTTATGCTCTCAGTGTACCATTGGCCCACTCACTCGCAGAGACTCATAGAATCATGGCACACAGACACGTGGTATGTCATGGTTCAGCGTCTCATTTCACACTTTAAATTAGCTGGAGGAATGTGGAATATTTTCTCTTCTTACCTACACTTAGCTACGTAGACATTGTTTGAAACACAAATTAAGTAATCTAAACAAAACTTTGCATAATGTGTGTCTGTCAGCTTATTTTGTGCTTTCTAGGCCTACTCGCATGGCTTCTCACGTCCCACTCCTTCCCCTATAACCCTGATTCGATATGTCTTTATCTTCTTGCTGTGCACCTCACCACCTCCACTGTTCCATCTTCGGACTTATCCTCTAAGAAAGACATTCGACTTCTCTGCTTTGTGGCCTGATATCTTAGTGGTCTCATAGAAGTAGGAAGGGACAACTCTCTGAGTTGCATTGTTGAGCTTGCCCTAGGAGCTCTTCTACGTGCTCAGCATCAAATTGTTCTCACACACACGCACAATGTACAGTTTTACATCTTTAAATTCATTGCCTTCTTTCATCGTAGATTTTTTTTACTTGGTTTTCTATTGGCATTTCATCTCAAGTTCCCATGTTTCTTTTCACGTTTGTTTTATTTTCTGGTTTAAACCCTTGTTTCTGTATTTGTTTCTTGCAGTATTTGGCCTCACTCCTTCTCTGTTCTCTCACTCCTTTTATTTTTTTTATTCATGTATATCCCTCCTGAGCTTGATACAGGAAACTTCCCTGTCAGCTGATCCATAGCTCGGTTAGCAGGGATGATCGATCAGAGGAGCTCCTGAATTCCCCAGAGTGTCAATTACTAACTTACATATACGTTAGGAGCTATTTTGGTAAAAAGGAAGGGAGTGTAGGAATCATTAACTAGCTAATGTCATGACAACCTTTCCCAGTCAGCCGGGGCAGAGTGGGCACTGCCTGTGGATATGCAATTTGTCTGGGTCATTTGAGAACAGGACAGAGCATGGGAGGAGTTTTTTAAAACCGATTGTTATAGGGTCCCACAAAAGGCAGAAATAATGTTCATAGTTAAAATAAACATGGGTGTAATTCATTATCCTGGGACTGGATGTTTTTAAAGTGCACTTTGAAGTGGCAACTGAGGCTTAATCGTTGGCTAGATTTTTAGCTCTTTTTACTTCAAGCACAAATAAATAGTTATATATTTTCCTCCCCAAGGTCAAAATTGACATTGTTCTGAAATTACAAAAGCAAATGAAAAAACAAAGAAAAAAAAGCTTATACATTGTCAAACTCACCAAAATTTAAACCATAAAAATAGTAGAAACACAAAGTTGTCTCGCTTTGTTCCACATTTTTCCATTAAATTCAGGGATTGATTGCCTGTTTGAGTTTTATGCAGGTAAAGATGAACATGTGATGACATAGTTAAGGTTTTTAAACGAAATATAGATGTTGCATTAAGCAACAGTAAGCAACCAACAGCAAACTGTGCTAATATGTATTTTTTCCAAGGCACAGCCCATATTATTTCTGTATTTTTGTTGGAAAAGTTTAAAAACTATTTACAACCTCAGTGCATGCAAGCAAAAGGATTCACTTCTGGCTACCTTACCCAGAATAAGGGCATGTCCCAGATATCTGCGCTGGAGTAAAACTATTAGTTTTATACATGTATACTGATGATAATACAGAGATGTACTGGGCCATATTTCACAAAGCAGGTGCAATGTAAACTCTGAGTTTGTTAACCTTGAAATTAGGGAACCTCTGGGTTTCTGGATTAATCAGTCGCCAGTGTAAGAACAGAGACTGTGATTACATCACAGATTTATTATCAGCTCAGAATCAAATCAATAGGCTGCATCTTTCTAACTCTGTAACTCTGTGGACAGAGCAGCTAAGTTATAAGCCAATTCCCTAGCACTGAAACATGTAGTGTCAATCACTGTTTAAATAAAGCTTATATATATGAAGCTTTAGACACATAACATACTAATCAACTACCAACCACTCGTCATGTTGGAATGATTGACACTGATGGAAAAATGTCTGTCACAGTTGGCGATTGGAGATTATGTGAACATTTGAGGGAATATTTGTCTGAAATGACTAAAACTGGACTAAATGTAGTTTAAAGTGATTTTTAAAAGCAGGCTGCAGACAGTTTGATTGTATTCTGACTGGATTTCATGTTGAAATATGCTGGCATGTTGTAATACACTTATTAAATCAAGGAACATTTTAAAAGGTCCGATGTCTGAAAATTCAAAGTGAAAACCTCAGCATATTTTCCACTGAAAATCCCCGAAATGAGTCTTGCTGGGTTTAAATAATATGGCAGGCCAACAGAAAACACATCTTTTCTGTTCGATCGATATTTCTCTTTGGTTTCTATTGATACACATTCATGTTCATTAGTCAACTGTATTAAAATGGAGGCTCTTCTCTCTTTTGTTGTCCTGGTGAGTCGTGTTATCGGAGCTCCATTAATAATGGCTTTCTTTCTCTACTCACAGATGAGTTTAAGTCAGGGTCAACATACTTAGAATTGATTGAACCAACTCTGCTGAGTCTTTCTGTTTATAGCTAGGCTCTGAGTTTGTTCAGAGTGTGTTCTGTAATAGGTCCATGGTCTGATTCAACTCCATAAACAGGCTTAGGTCTTGGAACAATACAGCTCACCTAATATGATCTAAGATGTATTCTACATGCAGGTCAAAAAAGAAAACAGAAATCATAAAACACAAAATGTAAAACACTGACCCTTTCAGCTATCAGAACTTAGTGACTCTGATATTCAGATTTATCTTTCTTTATCCTTTCTTAATTTAGCAACTGGTGAAAGAAATTTTTTTTTCTTTTTTTAAAATTTATATGCATGCATGTTTGCAGTAACCTATCCATCCTAAATTATGAATTTTGTCACGGAAACTCAACACAAACTCCATTTGCCTTACTCACACGTGCACATTGGATGCCTGTGTTGAATGTAGTGCGTTGACCTCCTGTAGACTAGTCCACAAATTTAAGAAGGCTCACTAAGGGTATTGTCTTCACTTCACTTCACTTCATTTTAAGCATATGTTGTATTGGAGAAAATGATGTTTAAATATACTGCTTTATCCGTATCATTACCTGCTCAGTCTTAGGGAGTTTGGGGGCCTTGATACATGAATTTGGGTCCAGTTTAAATCAGATTTTCCAGCAGATGTTGTGCCTGAGTATCACATTTCAGTTCTAATGTTGCTTTAGTTTTTACCTCTCAGGAAGAAAAGGCTGATGGGATATTGTCGTCACCCCAGCATGCAGGCTTGGCATAGACACCCAAGTTTGTTCAGGCCATAACTTGAGAAAGAAGCACCCTAGGATTTTCAAACTGATATCATGGGTGCAAGTTCCAGTGTTAATGGCCTCCAACTCAAGGTCAGAGGTCAGGTTTTCTAAAAATCTTGTGAATGCAATAAATCAAGAACAAGGTGACGTAGGGTTTTGAAATTGATACCTTAGGTGCATCTAGTATTTTATTATTATTATTATTATTATTATTATTATTATTATTATTATTATTATGATGTTTTGGTACTTCATTACCTTTTTTTATGTACAGTGGTCCATCGCTATAACGTGGTTCTCTCGGCCCCGCTGTTTCGCAGATCTATTTTGGTGCAATTTTGCATGCTTTTTTCCCTCTTACAGCGCATTGTGTTGTGCGTCCTGATTGGCTGTAGACCACTGTCAATCAATCTCATGCCGTGTCTCCTGCACGAATGCATTCAGCTTGTCAAATTTACATAAATCTTCGATCGCTAGCAGTGTGTTTTTAATTTTTTTCACCAACAAACACAACAATGTCGACGAAACATTTTGCACCGTCAAAGGCAACCGCAGGTGCCTTTGGTTTCTATAATACTGGACTTATTTTTCTACAAAGGTTTGAACTTTGAGAGTGTTTAGACAAGAGAACAGTGTGAAAATGTTCATGCCTGTCTAAGAAAAGTGTAAGAAGTGTGCAGTGGGGGGTTTTACAGCCTTAAAGCATCTATAATAATTGTAAAAAATAAAGCTGGCTACTTCGCAGATTTCACCTATCGCGGGTTATTTTTAGAACGTAACTACCGCGATAAACAATGGAACAATGTATAGACTTATTTTGTGTGCATCACTGTATGTATCGTTTGTACTGAGCGATCTTGGGCAAAAGAGATTTAAAGTCTCTAGAGTGCTGTGTGGTTTTTCATTCTGGTTAAATTACAGTCAAATTAAAAAACAAAAGTAATTCTGGGGTCTTATAATGTGAAACCGTGGCTCTGATCCTGATCTGATAAATTAATTCAGCTCTGCCTTTTAACAAGTCCCTGTTAGTCGATGTGCAAAAGTGACCATAGTAACACCTCATGCCAAATGGTCTGTCAACACGGGGGGACCTGTCTGATCAAGCAGCTTCACAAGTTGCTGAAGGTGTTGTGAATGAGGAACAGCATTGCTTTTCAAAGCAAGAGTGGTGAAAAGTGGGGTCTGCCTGTGAACATAAAACCAAAGTTGCAATGTGTGACTGTCATCTAAAGCTCATTAAAGGTGTCTATTTCCTTTAACTCTTCAGAAGCCAACTTTCAAGTATCTAAAGACTTTAATTACAGCTTAAAACATTAAAAATAATATTCATTAATGACTCACCTAGACTCATTTCCATTGGAAAATGACATTAAAGCAATCATTATGATTTGTAATTATTATTATACACCAATTTTTCCCCTTGCACACAAAGGCAGAGGTTTTTCTGTCTCTTCTTGGTCTCTTGACTGTAATCTCAGCAGGTTGAGTAAGGATGGGCTCAGAATTAATTTCACGGTGTCACGATTAATTTCACAACTAGTCCGTCTTTCATAGGTCTTTTTTTTTACCATGGTGTTTCTGACAGACATTAAAAGTGATGACTAATATATCAGCCGCAATGTTAAAAGTTTAGATTGACCTCATATGATGATGTTTTGACAGAAACATCTAAACACATTTTGGATTGACGGTGCATTTTCTATTTGATTTGGTTTGCAAACAGCAAGGTAACTGCCTTGCTTTAGGGTTTCGAAGGTTATCTTTTCACCGCTGCCATATTGCTTTCTGACAGGATGGATTGAAGGTATTCATTCCAAAACGAGATAAAAACAGTGCTATCTAAAATTCACCAACCTATACCTGATGTAGTCCTCAAACAGAGAAGATTTAAGTACACAAACACAGCATACTAGTGCAACCAGTTTTCTTATTTTCCCCTTTTCCTCAGTACGCAGTTAGTTCTTATAGCAAGAATTTGTCTGTGGAATTAAACTGATTACAAACTTGGAGTTAACAGCCTCAATATGCAGTTATGCTGAAAAGAAAGAACATCCTAATCCATTTTCTGGTTGTATCTATTAGGACATATCACGTCATCTGGTCTTTATTAAATTTCAAATTATTTAAAACCAAACTCTAGTGGACAACAACTCGTGACAAATAACAAAAACTGCCAAAATGAAGAAATAGAGTCTGAAAAACTAATACACACCGTGATTTAGGAGCTTGTGGAGACGCCTTTGGCAGCAACAAGTTGCAGCAATTGTTTTTCGTATGATTTTATCAGTACCTCGCATTGATTTGGAGGAAAATTTGCACACTTTTGTTGTGCACAGCTCTCTTAAGGCTACAGGACGTCAGCCAGGTTAAGGTTTCGACTTTGGCTCGGCACTTGCATCACCTTGATTATTTTTTGTTTTTAGCTGATTTGCTGCTGTGTTTGAGGACCAGATCTTTGATATTATATCTTGATAAGGAAATCTACGAGTGTGTGTTAAGTCAGTTACTACAGACTACAGTTTATTGCTTGTTTAAACTGTAGCTGTTCTGCACATAATTCATATTAATTACATTTCATAAATGAACATGGAGACTTTTTAACTCTACCCTTAAATAATGTATTGATGGTTGCGTCTGTCTTAAGAGTGAGCATTCATTGCATAAACACACAGCAAGCTACACGGGTCTTGCTTCCAATGCACTGTATTAAATTCAGTGTGAGCAGTGGTCTACTTGAAATTCACTGTACCACCTGAAATCACCCCTCCAAGCCATGTCAGATCAATGCATTTCATCCCTCATCTGTCCACATGGCACTCAAAGCCTGTTCTGCCACCCAAATTACTGATCTGCTGAATTATAACTTTGTTGGACCTGGCAGTGTACTGTACCCAAGGCATTCTGAAATATCACTGACAGACCGAGCTGTCAGCATGGATATATCTATCATCTGGAGAGCTATGTGAAACAGACAGCTAATATCCCGGGGTCTTTTACAACAGGGTTTGTCACAGTCGGATTCCAGACAAGCAAGTTCCCCAACAAACATTTCAAAGTCTCTTAGCCATCTCGTTGAAGTCTGTTTGGACAATGAAATATTGTTCCTGGTGGATGTCAAAATGGCGATTTGTTGTGATGCTGGCCTCACCACTGTTATTCAGTCAGGAATTTAGGAGTGTTCTAGTCTTTTTCTTCATGTAGGTCTATGTGTTATGATGCTGCATGTTATGATAGATTAAATACATGGAGAGGAAGATGAAGTTAGGAAACTTTAATCATTTTTTTTCTCTACAAGCATTCGGATAGCTGTGATAGCAAAATGTCAGGTGTGTAAAAATATGTCATCACACTAAGTTTAGTTTATTCTTAATCAGTTCCTCAACATTTTTTTGGATCTAAAAGAAGCTCCATGGCAGGCAGATACTTTCAAGTTTGTAATGCTTCACTAATTTTAGCAGCTGCAATAAATAAATGACACTACTGTCAAAGTCGGGCAGTAACGCGCTGAATAACAATTACACTAGAAACCACTGTTAGATGCCACAGAACATGAAAGAGAATATCCATAAATCTATTGTTCACTAATATTGATAGAAAAAGTAAATGAATTGCAATGGTGTCTAAATAAATGTTGCTTTTACATAGGTAAAATGGTAAATGGACTCAAATTATTCCTTATATTTAACTATATTAACTACCTTATATTTAGCAAAGTTTAACAATTAAAATATGCTAATTCGTCTGTAATATTATGTGATTACATTTGGTCTTTAGCGTCATCAGGGATTCCAGTAATAGTATTTTTTGTGTGTTTTCGCATCAGTGTATCCTCAGTGTGATACCCTTTCTATAACTATTTCAGTGCTGCAAAGTCATGTAACAGGATCAGTTGATAAAATCGTGTGTGTGTGTGTGTGTGTTACACATGAGGTGATTAGCTGATTGTTGCTCTCAGTTGGCTCCACTGAGATTTTTGTCAGGTATCTGTGTTACTTACATTTATTGAATTGTTTCCTGAGCCAGTATTGACGTGGGATCACGTATCATGTCAGTTGTGACTCAAATGAATTGCAGATACACATAATATCTTTTGGCAGCAGGCATACATGCATCAACTTTAAACCGATACAAAAACTGGAAAGCAAATGATGAGGTGGTGTGGTGCAATACAGGCCACACAATATATTTAATAGTTTAAAATACACGTTTCATGTTATAACATATCCCATGACCCAGACTACATTTAAGACAGTACAAAGTATATGATGAAGCTTTTGGATTCAAAGTCTTACTGGGACCATGTAGATTTGGTGCCTGGCCACACATCTTGGCGACAGATACTATTTATAGCGCCAGCGGGAACAGAGAAGAATAATTCTTAATTTGCCGTAAAGGTGAATTGAATTGGACGGCCATTTCAATGAACATAAATTTCCCTTAATGAGAAGAATGATATTTGGCTGGCTGCGTGTCCTCTGATATGTGGTCTTTCTTCATACTGCATATCCTTCACAGCCGGACAGCTGTTTATCCTCCTCGGTCCACTTGTAATGAGATGAATGCTTAGAAATGTGTTCAGCTTGGCTATAGTTCCAATTCATCAGCACTCATTCAGATTTGTGATTTTTCTCGTTATTTCTCCATCTTCCCCTTTTTCTCAATCCTTTCTTCTTACTGTTGTCTCTTTCTCTGCCAACCGCAAATTATTTTCCTTCATGCTCTCATTTGAACAGAGGTTGTCCAGCTGAGCCTGGCCGAGGACCAGCGAATCAGCGTCTCCACAGTAACAGTGGGCCTAAGTGCAGTCCTCACCTGCGCCATCCAGGGGACGCTGCGCCCACCAGTCATCTGGAAGAGGAATGGCATCATCTTAAACTTCTTGGACCTGGAGGACATCAATGTGAGTTCATGTCTTTTTCCTTGGTTGATGTAATTATTTGTGGTTGTTGGTGCGCAACTGCAAACTACAAAACTACAAAGTCAAGTTGCTGGTTCTTTATGGCTATAACCAGTTAAAAACTGAGGTTGTTTGATTTTTATTGGCGGATAAGGTTTTGTACATAAACTGCTTGTGTAAGTCAGGTATTATATATGGAAGCCGTTTCCACCACTAAAAAAAAGAATCCATAATTCAAAATTTTGAGTTGTTTTCTTGAAATTTTGATTTATTAACTCGAAATTTCGAGTTAGCGCTGCCAATCAGTAATCTATGTGAATGACGTCATTTCCTTGTTACCCGGAAGCTGAAGCCCTCAGCTACAAATGCTACAGCTAAGCTACCAGTATTATAGCCAATCATGAATGCACAGATTGCTGAGTATTTTCAGCGTGGCTTCACAAATGATGAAATCCTTGTGTTATTAGCTGAATCACATGGAGTTGCTATCAGCACACGTACTCTCAAAAGTGCCAGTTTGTTGCAATCTGGTTTTGAGTGCGCATTCCTCTGTGCCATATCCTTCCGGGTAACAAGAAAATGACGTTATTCACGTAGATTACTGATTGGCAGAGCTAACTCAAAATTTTGAGAAAATTACTCAAAATTTTGAGAAAATAACTTGAATTTTTGAGTTATGGATACTTTTTTTGTTTCTTTTTTTAGTGGTGGAAACGGGCTTCCATAATTATAAGCTGTTGTAGTAGAAGCAAGCAAAAATTTACAATCTGCTTTGTTTCTTCTGACCATAGATACAAATATTTGATTCTTCAACTGCCAGTTAATTAAATGTCTTTACCATCTATAGTTGCCAACTTTCTGTTTGCTGTGTATCTACTGTTGAAAATGAGGTTGAGAGTTCTATGAGCGATCTGTGTAAATATAAAAACATACTAGTAAAACTGTGCTGGTTAAAATTCCCAGGCACTCATGAGGAAACTCTCTACAATTACATAAGTCCTGTAGTTACCTTATAAAACATATTTATCAGTCTTGACATCGACTTAAATAGAATGCACACGCACAACCTTAAAGCATGTGAGCGTGTTTGTCTGCCAAAGGTTCCTCTGAGTGGATCGCCTAATTAATATTTGGTAAACTTCAGCAGCATGGGGGCACAGTCGGGGGGCTCTTCACATGGATTGAAACCAGAAAGTCTATTAACACTTTTTAAAATTAGAAAATCACATCGCTGCTGTAAAAGCGTTAAGAGTTCTGGGAGTTTTTCAGTTAGTCTCTAATCACTAGCATATTGTTTTCTTTTTGTATTCACACACTGCTTGTGGTACTTATAAAATGCTCATCGGGGATCTGAAATGTTGGAAGGTGTGCAGAGAATCCCGTGCTCTTCATTTAACGGAACCTCTTATCATGCGACCCCACCTAATAATCCACCAGCATCTGAGAAACCAAAACAGGGCAGGATGGGGACGAAAATCAAGGAGAGGAATTAAATAAAGAAAACAACGATTCCCTCGCACCCTCCATGAAATGGTGCAATTATACCTCGCTCAGTGCTTAATGAACTATGTCGCCGTGCTCCTGTTTAGACACATCTGCACAGGTGACAGCGCAGTGCCGGCCTTGCTTTATCCACAACCGGATCACAATTCACTAATTGCATGTTAATGAGCAGCCTTGTTGGTCCGCTGTGATGATGAGCGGATAAACAATGTCAAGTGTTGAGGTGGAGACTGGAGGAGAGGTGATGGCAACAGAGGTCCCTTGGGGTTTTTGACCGGGCATAATGAATTTTCACAGAGCACAGTGATCTAAATGGTGGGAGAGGAAGCTTGAGTTTGTTTGGCTTCCTTTTTAGTCACTCAAATCAAACTTGAAGCTTAAAAACAAAATCCCAGAATTAATGAAAGGGATAACCTCTGCGTGTGGAGCTTCTTAATATTTTGTGTTATTCTGCACACACTGGATGTCGGTGCCAGAAAGAACAAGAGAAATTGCATACTTAATGCAACGTGCCAAGTTTTTGTGGCCAACTGGTCAATTAAGCTAGTTTGGACAGCCATCTCTGGAGATTAAGTGACTTCCTGGCTAAACGAAAGATAAAGAAGCCATTAAGTAATGAAAATGTAGACATCCAAATAAATTAGTTCATAAAGGGCTAAAGGTAAATGTTCAAGTTTATCCTAGGATTTTATATCTCATTGATGCAGGGTATATTTCATCTCAACATGTGCACATGTTCTTGCAATTTATACAGGACTATAATAGAAATCTATGCATTTAGTATCCATATGCAGGGCAGCTTTGAATAGATTTTCCAAGGCAAACTTCCCTTTAAACCTCATATGTAAGAACAGTTAAATTGCATCAAAAAAGGGCAGGGTGTTAGAAATAAACACAGATCCATTGTCTTTTTGAGACTTTTTATTTTTATTGTGTAGCATTTTGTACAAGTTGATTTGGACCACAGTGGTTCTGTGAGGTGACCAGCGACAGGAGGGACGGGACATTACTCTCCTGTCGAAGTCCTTTCAGCACACCTTTCTCTCCTGTTGAGCTGTGCAGAATGGAAACAGGATTGTTTTCAGAAGTTTTATTTGATAGTTTTTGAAGTAGTCCTGCTCTCTGGCATATAACCTCATTGAAACCAGAAAGCTGAGCCTCTATCACAGTCAGTCTATTCTTCTTCTTTCTTTTTTTTAGCTTTGCCCATATTTTTCTCTTTCCGTTGAGCTTCTTTCTCAGTGCTTTCACCAGCGATCACAAAAAAGGCATTTCACATTTTGTGCCCCCAAAAAGTAACGCACTGTGTATATGGGTGGATTCAGTTTTCAGTTCATATGAAGTGCTGCGATAGGAAACTGATTATTGGGAAATGAAATTAGCTATATTTCATCAAAAAAAAAAGTTAATAGAGAGCTTCCATATGCATATGCATTGCTAACATGTATTAAACACATAGAGAAGCAGATACTTACTTCTACTACTACTATAGTACTACTCGGCTCTATTCTGTATATCAAGGCAAATTAATGATGATTATCATTAGAGAACAAACCAAAGGAGACTCTGATTTAGTTTTGCATGTGAAAGGAATAATTTCCGCGAGTGATTTAAGATCTATTAATTTGAATGTGGCCACTGACCATCTTTCTGTGTAACTCTGGGACTGCTCTTATTATTCAAGTGTATAATTTTCCTTGAATAATGTAATTTTCCTTGAATAGTAATAAAACCCTGTAATTTTTCTCCAATACCTTTTTTTAAATTCTGTGTCCATGTGTCATCAGCACATTTCACAAACTCAAAGATTAACAGCTAATACAATTACGTTATGATGAGGTTTGCAGGCCAGGTCTCTCCCATTTATTCTTAGGCAGTAATAGCACCAGCTACCCAGAGACAATGCAGGCTTGGTCATCACCATGTAAATGTATTAGTCAAAGATGAAAAACGGGGTTTTAATTTATTTTACCTTGGACTTGAATTGTTTCCTCTAAAAGAAAATCTTATATTTAACCATTACGATGTCTGCCCAGTTGCACTACAGTCAAGTGGACCTGCAGAGCATTGCATCAACACATGTTAAGCCTTATGGTTTACATTTTAGTGCCTAAGATCACTCATCTGTGATATGACCCGTATCACAGATAAATGTGACTTACTTTGAAGTTTACAGCCAACCAAAACATAATTTCAGCTGACAAACTGAAGATAAAATCCAAGGTACCTCAACTGAGTCAGTTTTAGGAGACCGCCATCCTCAGTCCCTTGTTTTTTATATACTGTACTACAGTCCTACTTTGCAGTCCGAGTGGCCCATTCAGTTTTAATTGTCCTTGCCAGTGTAGCGCTGTCTCTTCCCTTAATTGTAAATCCTGAATTTGAAAGGCTGCCTAAGCTCCTCCATCTATCTTACGGGAAAATCATTTCACATTTTTCCTGTCACAACGCCTCCCCCTTGTCAGGTCACATTAATTTCTAGAGCCCTCAAAAAAGGAAAACAGAAAAGGAAGAGCTGCCATTTGTGGTTTCCATGTCATGACAGAGCTGCATCAGGACATCTGCTCTGCCACTTGGTGGGACAGCAAACTATTTAATGCCTTAATCCACCCTAAGCTGTGGCTGGAAACCCCCTGGTGACTGTCGCATGCTGCACCAACAACAACCCGCTCCATTCATCAACCTAATGGGCTTTATATTTTTAACCCTTGCCATTTATCAGGCTGAGGCAGTGTGATGAGGGAGAGAGGAGGATCAAATTCCCTGTTGCCTGCTTCAGCTCAACAGGGAAACCGTTGATTCATGGTCTCTCGTCCTTTTCGCATCACTCTTTTTCTCTGCTGTCTTTTCCCATCACTCCCTGCTGTTGTGTGCCTGCTTTCTCTGTTCCCTTCAAGCATCCCTATTTATTCTATCAAGATACCTTCATTTTTCCACCTCACTCCCCGTGGATGTTTTCTACACCCCATTCTTCACCGGTATTCCCTCTCCAACACCTCCCACTCTTCTTTTTCCATCTTTAATTTTCCTCCCGCTTCTTCCTTACTTTTCACACCCTCTCACCGCATTTGCCTTTTTGCCTCTTTTCTCACTTAATTTTACTCATCTATCTCTTCCCTCTATCTCAGGACTTTGGGGACGATGGCTCCCTGTACATCACTAAGGTGACAACCATCCACATGGGAAACTACAGTTGCCATGCCTACGGCTATGAAGACCTCTATCAGACACATGTGCTCCAGGTGAATGGTCAGTAGTAGCTCATTTCTTACTTACAGTGGTGATGTGGACAAAATTCTGGGAAAAAAATTGATGGCATTTAGTGTTTGGATATCATCAGGAAGTTGTCTTGCTGGTGTCACATCAATTTAGTAGCATAACAATGATTCCAAAAGTACAGCAAAGGTTGTAATGAACTTTGTGTGTTGCATCATTTTTTGTCTGTCTTGTTAGTCTGTTTATCTGGAGCTAGGGCTCACCATCGAATAATGTTCCCAATAACTAATCATTCTGTTCAGGAAGCTATTTAATGAAGATTTATCTAATCCAGTGTTTGTCTAGCAAACGTCAAACAAATAAAACTGTTTGCCTGACGAAGAACAAAAAGCAAAAGATATCAAATTTAATTTCATATATGACAAAAAAAGGCAAAACGCAAAGATGAAGTGTCTTTTAAGTAGCATGGTTCATACAAGAGCTTCGGGAGACAAGGGCACACGGAGCATTGCATCAAAGTAACTCTTGCCAAAGAGCAAAACATAATTTCATATTAGGCTGCAAATGAAATGTGAGTGCATGCAGCCTATTCAGCTGATTCTGTGCAGTGGATAAAAGCTACTTACGTTGGTATTCATTTAGAAACCAGCAGAAACACAGAACACCAGTGAAGTTATCAAAGCGCTGCCTCACTCATAATAATTACCGAAATTAGAGTATTCGTCTCTGCTACTGTTATACTTTACTCAACATCTCTCGAAAGAAAAACCTGCGAGAAAGTTTAAAGCTCCACACCTGTAGCACAACAAAGGTGACCCCCTTAAACTGTGCTTTTGTTTTTGAATCTGAATGTATTCAGCCTCAAACGCGGAATACAAATGATTAAGCTAAGCCTCTTCCGATGGAGGGATCACAATGGGTCCTTTTTTTGTCTTGTTTTTGTTTTGGTATTTTTTTGTGGAATCGGCGGAAAAAAGGAGGGAGGGGGAGTGATGTGAAGGGAGTCATGGAGACAGACAGGGGGACTGAAGGGCGAGTGATCAGGAAAGAGCAATTACCAAATGTTTGTGTTAGGGATTCAAGGTATTTCAAATAAGATATGACAAGGTGAGATAAGGTGCATTGGAAATGAGCCAAGTGCCACATTATACTAAGTGGGCGGTTTGTATCCTGTTGTGCTTTCTTTTCTTTGGTGAGAGGAATGATGATATTGCAGCTTTAGTATTGGTGAAGTAGCCGTGGCCGTACCCTGTAGTATGACAGTATAAGAGAAGTATATATGAAATCTTTGACATTAATAATGTCAAAAAGTTAAAAACATTAGTAATGTTGAAAGAAGAGAAAGGGTTGGTTTAGTTAAGTACTGTTTTGGTAATGAAACAGAACAGTTAATGTCACAGACAGATGTGACACATACAGACTATATTATAGATACTTTTGGCAAGAAGGAGTTCATCATATGTGTGTTTTGTAGGATGATAAGGCAGGTCATTACAATGTTGGATTTGAGGTAGACAAACAATACTGTGCAAAAGTCTCAAGAAACTCTTTTTAACCCTTATACTTTGTGAGGAAAACAACACAAAGATGCGGTGATTTATTCAAACGTCTGCAAACATACATGGAAACACAGTATATAAGGCAAAAAACAGAGTTTGGACAATTGTAAAGAGTGTGGAAGTCAATACCAAAACTTGGAGGTCTTTAGGAATTGTTCTCCAGGCTTCTTAAAAGACATTCAAAGCTCCTGTTTGGAAATTGGTTCTTTTGTGTCAATCTATGACTTGTATTGTTCCACTGTGTGTTTCCCTATCCAGGTATGCTTTTACTCCATTGCCGGTGTGTTTGGAATCACTGTCATGCTTAAAAACAGAAGCTATTGCTAATCAGATGCTTTCCAGATGCCATTGTATGGTGGATCAAAATCTGATGCAGATTTTCTATATTCATAACTCCATTAACCTTGACAAGGTCACCAACACCACTGCCTGAAACACAGCATTGAGACCATTTCTAGGTTCTAGAGGCATTGGCGACCAGTAAAGAGATCAAGTGAAGGGCCAGATGCATCTGTCGGGTCCTTTGTGAGGTCTTTGCTAAAAAAATGTTCATGTTTCTTAAGAACATGACTTTCAGATACTGATCATCTACTGAAGATGATTCTTCAATGCGTTGTGAGGACACACTACACGCCATGCCAAAATATGCCAAATATTTAGATATTTGAATTACCTTATTGGCCAAAAACACTATTTTTTTTCCTGTCAGACTGCTTTGTCATTTTTCATAGATTCAACAAAAGAAATTATGTTCTTTTACAACAGGCTGCAAAATAACAAGAGTGCCTAAAGATATAATTTAAAACTGGTTCTTGGCTACATTTTCTGGATGCGTAGACACAACACTGATTCATCCCTCGAGTTACTTGCCTTTTTTGAAAGATTACAAGAACGTCTGGCTCTTTGAAAATGAAAAGAACCAAAGGGTGGCTCAAGACTTTTGCACAGCACTTTAAACACAGGAACAGGAGAGAAAAAGAGCTATAAGGGGTAACATTTAAAAAATGAGGAAAGCTGAATGGGAGAGGTGAGTAAGCTCCTGGAGGAAGGGTCTGTCAGAATTTGACAGCTGGCCCACGGTGCAAAATGTGCAAAGCACAATAATCCGAAAACAGCATCTTACCTGTTCATGTAAACTGTTACTTCATATTTCATTTTTCCTCCTCAATTTCTCCACATCTATTTACGGCTCTTTCTCCAAAGGAGGTGGTAAGTGACACATACGTCCGACATCTATTTCTTGCAGGACTCAAGCTGTAATAAAGCAGCCCCAGAGCTCTTGGATTCTTGTTATTTGTGAATATATTCCATGCTGTGGTGAGACAAATTCCTCTCTGCCCACTGTGCGTGTGGGTGTTTGTGTTATATTCCCCCAGGAGTTACGGTCTACCAATGAAACAGTGTGTAATTATGTTTTCACTTGCCGCTTTACTATTTCCATTTGTATTTTTGGTTTTGTGTATATGCGTCCAGTCCCTCCAGTGATCCTGGTCTATCCAGAGACACAGGCTCAGGAGCCCGGCGTATCTGCCAGCCTCCACTGCCACGCCGACGGCATCCCAAATCCCAAACTCCTTTGGCTGAAGAATGGCATGGATCTGCAGCCCAGATCCTCCAAACAGCTCTCTCTCATAGGTGAGTTTTGCAGTGTTTTGCTATCAGCATATTTTTTGCTTTAGCGGACTCTATGTGCCACAGCTCGGTGGTAAAGTGATTTCTTCCAAGTGCACAATACGCAGCAACAACAGTGTACAATGTAAAAAGCATAAATCTTTATAAACCACCACAATGTATAAGACTAATGAAAACAAATCTTGAAACTCAAGCTGCTATTTTATTTAAGCAACTTTTTTTTATTGAAAAGCCAGTGGTTCCACTTGTCCACAGTAATAATTTCTCATACACTTTCAGTTTATTTGCATTCTGTACCACTGTGATGAAACCATGATTGAAAAGAAATTCAGCTGCCCTCTTTCACTACATCCTTTTGCTCCTCTGACAATGTAAACATACTTATTATTAGATGGTGAATGAGATGGGAGATTGAAAATAAAAAGAAATACACTGTGTGACAGAAGACGGCAACAACTTATTTGGGCAAGAAGGCTTTTTTGTTTTATGATACACTCTCAATATCAGAGAGAGGAAGCACAACTTCCCTTTTTACGGCCTAGTTCTCATTAAAGGAAAGTTTATTGGCTGTGTGTGGGTCATTACCTATGGTAATAGCCTGTTATCAACCCTTAGACACTCAAACAAGGAGGTTCTGCAAGGTTCACCACCGTATAAACACTGCAGTAGCTGCTGTTTCAGATTTACCAACTAATATGGGCAGCAGAAAGGGGCAGCAGCCCTATTTAAAGTGATCATTTGTACTTATTCAATAAACAACATCTAGGTAAGTGAAAAGAATAGCATGGAAAAGCAAATTATGTAGCGCAGAGTTCCTTTTTTTTAATCTCGCCGTGGTTAGGGAGAAAGTGATCAAAGCACAGGAAGAGTAATTCACCATTTTATTTCCACAACGCACTTGTATTGATGGGAGTTTAATAAAGATAATATAAAGTGTTGCCCCTATCCTCATTTTTTTCATAGGTTTCTGTAAAATTTGAACAACGCACTGACAGCTGATAGTAAGAAGTATTGATTGCGAGCCACAGTTGAACTGTAAAGGAAGTACTGCAGTGCTAAAAACACTGTCAGAACACTGCCTCATATTTTCTGTCATTTAGTTTGTTGTCAAACAGGAAATGCAGGGAAATCTCAACATGTGAGATTACAGATAATTCCTCTGACCCAGAAGAGTCAGTGGATTGTTTTTCCTCTTTTTTTGGAATATGTGTGTGTGTGTTGGGGGGGGGGCATATATTTCTGTACCACCTACCTTGTTGGTCAAGGGTGGCTTATTAACTTAAGCTGCATTTGTGGTCACTGAATTGAGGAATATATCTGAATTGTTTAGCAGCATTTATAAGGCTACAGAGCATCACGATGGAAGCCGATAACACATTAAGTGAGACCACTGATGAATTACTATCACTGTGTGTGTGTGTGTGTCTGTGCAGCCTCTCTCGTGTCATGTAACCTTTTTTAATTTACTCTTTCTTACTTGAGGTCGAGCAGTTCACTTGTGGTGTGCAAAAATGTAATACAACAGTGAGTTAAAAGGTGCTTTAAAGCCCAATAAAGCTAACAGGAGCTGCTGAATCAGGTGACATGTCCTGTTCACCTATGCAGTAATCCTGCGGGGAGCCGTTTAAGAAAATGAGATCGCTTCAGCTTAAGACAAAACCAGTCACATCATCACAGGCGCTGCAAACATGCAGAGGATATAAACACTCATTTAAGTGCTTGATTCAGTGGTTTTTAATAAGAATTGATCAGAACATCAGTATGAATTAGAAGTAATTAAAGCACTGTCTCATTCCATGAGACGTTAGAAGTGCTTTAAGGCACTCTCACTTCAAAGCATTGCACGCATTTCCTCCGATAAAAGAGAATTATTATCAGAATCCAAAAGACATTTCACTAATGTGAAAAGCTTTGCATCAATGTCTGTGTTGTTGTTTTTTCCTAACCCACTGGGCATGAATTAGAAGGTTAAGATGAAGAACAGTTGTTTTTTTTTCTCTTTTTTTTAACAAGCTGTGTGCAGCATTGCTGTTTATGGATTCTATAGAAAGACCTCCATTAAAAATGCTTAAATTTTAGCAGGTGGAACACATGATATCCTGTATATGTGAGGGAAAAGGATGGTACCTATGTTTGATGTTATCTAAATGTTATGTCAGGTGATGTATAGAAAGGGGTGAAAATGAAACCTTGCTTTAATGTTTTTATACATCCTGGATTTTAAGAGCTCCACTGTGACAAATTCCCCTCGTGTGATCAATGAAGTACTACAGAGTGCAGCTCTAGATCACAAAGCTACAGCATGCCGCAGGAAACATCAGAGAGCTCACCTCTGATGTTGACTTTTGTCTCTAAACGTCACCAGCATCACCTGTCGCTATCGATTCAGAATATGATTCTGAAACTTGAGAGCAACAGTGTTGTGCTGCACGTATGTACGGGAAAAAACTGTAATTCATGTATGTGCAGCAGCATACAACCAGTAAAACTATTATAGTAAATAAGTAATTAGGTATCTTAATTAAAATAAATAGCAATGTGCTTTACTTTTTTAAAACTTTTTTTAAACAATAAATTTGAAAATTTAACAATAATTATATATTAGCAATATAAAATATAGTGCATACTGAAATGTAAAAAAAAAATTTTTTGGTTGTTACTAGTACTAGGGCTGGGCCATATCATACCGTTCACGGTAATACCGGTATACTGTTGGGCAACGATTAGAAAATGAAATATTGCGATAGAATATGGGTAAAACCCGCATGCGCAGTGCCTTTGTTTTCATACGCACATGGCGGAAAAAGCATGGCGGCGACGGAGAATGAGAAGAGCGAAAGCAGATCGTTGAATGAAACGGATGAACCAGAACTGGTTTGTAAAAATGCTGCAACTTCAGTGGTGTGGAACTGGTTTAGCTTTCATCCGTCAGATACACAACAAAGCACTATTTTTGGTAGAGCATGCTAGCGGGCCGTCGTTATTACCGTGTTTTTTTGAAAATATGGCACACTTAAAATCAATCCTTTGATTTTTCTGAAAATCGACAGATTATAATCCCGTGTGTATGTATGAATTCTGGTTGTGTTTACTGACCTCGAAACGATTTTATGTGGTACATGGCGCTCGAAAATCTGTCAAATGTTTTAGTACGACTTTGCTAAGCTACGAACCCGCAGCACTTTGATGGATTGTCGGAGCATTACGGCTATCGTAGGCAGGAGCCTCGCGGAGTGATACGTACTGCGCTTCAACATAATATTACTGTATTGTGTGTGTATAACCTCTTTTTAAGTTTTGTGGATATTAAACATGGTTATGCTGAGGATATGCCGGCCAGTTTCCACTGGAAATGCCTTTTGGTTAAACTGTCAGCAAGGAATTTGCATTTGCACTGTTAAATTTTTATATAACTTTAATGCACATAAAAAACAGCTGCTTGGTTAAGTAAAATACATTGATGTTTGTTTGTTTTTGCACTAATAAAGTTGAGGAGTTGTAAAGTATTTTGTCTAGTGTCAATTATATCGTCAGATATATCGTTATCGCAAATTTTCAAATGTATATCGTGATAAATATTTTTGGTCATATCATATTTTTGGTCAAATTAACCAGTACTGTTAATTTAGGACACCTGTTGTTGGATAGTGGGATAATAAATGTATATTATTTTGATTGAATACTATTAAATGTATTCATCAACCACAGCGACCAGATATAGACCAGAAGAGAGTCTGACCAAGTTGTACATGCTGCTACAATGTAGCTACAATGTCTCTGATTTCATTGAGATAAAAAATGCCTGTGGAAACAACAATATTGATCAAACTCTGTGGGGGGGGGTTATAGCTCCCAGGTGTCTTTAGTCTCTTTTCCCCTGCACCTTTGATGACACATTACTTGCATTATTATTGTATTTGGTTCACTGCGCTTCTGTTAGATGCACGACCACACATATATTCATGATTCGATCACAGAATTTTAACACAGTGAAGATGTCGAATTTGTTGAATAAATTTAAAAGTTTGTTTTTAAAAAATAAACACTCTGAATATGGTTGTAGTGTATAGTAGCTTTGCATCAGTAATGTGTATACCTGTTTGATTTTGTTTCCTCTCCTCTTTAGCGAACGGTAGTGAACTCTTTATTGGCAGCGTCCGCTACGAGGACACAGGAGCTTACACGTGCATTGCCAAGAATGAAGTGGGAGTGGATGAGGACATCTCGTCTCTGTTTGTTGAAGATTCGGCTAAGAAGACTCGTAAGTCCTACAGAGTCACAGTTCACTATTTATGTAAGAAGTCAATATTTGAATTGATAAGAGTTACTCTAAAAGAAAAGCTTAGAAAATAATATTTTGGAAAAAATCACTCCCGACATGAAAGTATTGTGAAGGGTGAACTGAGGTACTGATGACACTGAGATCGGAAACAACACTGGTCAATTTGCCTGTTCGCCTCCCACTGCTGCTCATGTGGATCCACTACCTGCAAGGTTACTGTAAAAGAAAAGGACTCTGCTGTTTAAGCCAGCAGCCAAGTATATTTTGATTTTAAGCTTCTCTACTTGTTTAAGCCTTGGACAGGTGGTGTGATAAGAACTCTTATTGTCTTTGTGCTCACAAAGCGTTTTGATTGCACTTACAGTTACAAGCCTGCCTTCACCTGGATGCACTGTCTATACTGCTGCCTCTTTGAATGCTCAATAGAAAGGAAAGGCAGGAGCTTGATTTTGACGAGAGCAAAATGCTAATATTGAACAGTTTTGGGTTTTTTTTTTGATGGTGCACTTACTAATTGTTGAGAAATCTAAGCAAAGTTAGCACAGCGATACCTATTTATACAGACTAGGCTAGAACAAGACTAGCATCATCCACAATAAACGATTGTCAGATCATCATGTATAATGAAATAAAATTCAGACATGTAATAAAGACATAGCACAAACAAATTACAGTCATTTACCAACATGTGGACAGCTCTATTATTTAAAAAAATAATAAGCTTGCTCAAATTTGTCCTGTGCAGACAAGCGTCAGCAAATGCTCCATGCATCTCCTAAATTTTTAATGCAGTAAGTGGTGAACCTAATAAGCACCAAAACTGCTTTATGTCAGCTGACAGTGAGCCAATTCCCTATGCCTTCAGATGGTAGAAAAATAAAGAAGGAATCACCATATTCATATTAGACCAACAGTGAAGCAGCATTTCAGCAGCTGCACTTTAAAGCCACATTTCTTTTGCAGTAGTATTAAGATCAAACCACAACACTATATAGCTCTGTCGTATCCACACCAAAGCAAACATGGCTGAAACCCCAACATCACCTCCATGGTCAAAACTGATTGTGAACAACAGTAAAAACTGAATCGTAGACAAACGGGTGTTGACTTTGTTTCCACATAGAGAAGAGGTTGCATCAGAGCATCATTAAAGTGAGAAGTACAGTAAAGACTAGATTACTGCAAACCATATGTAATTATTCAGTGACATATGGGTTGTCGATGGCTCTGAACAGATGTCCACAGAACACCTGTCCAAATACAAGAGACAGACTAGTATTACTAAGCCCTGTTTTTAATAAACACCACTTTTAAGCTTAAGTTTATGGTTTTGTGCATCTAATTTTAATTGGTGGCATCATATCCTTACAATTATCCCTTCCCTGTCCATGATTTCAATATCATAGACTTATGAATGCTCTTATTTTTTTTAACAAGAAGTTGATTACCTCAGTGGGGTAACTAGACGAATGAAACTCAAAAGGCTGTGGTTTTGAGTCATACTCAAGGTGAGATGTTTCATCTCTTCTAACTGTTCATATAACGTGATTTTGTTTTCTCATTTTATTCTAATCAATAAAAAAGATAAGAAGGTAGAAAATAATAAGTAAACTCAAACCTTCTCTAACTCGAAAAGCTAACAACAATGTCTAAGCTTAAAATTGAAGACATAACTCAAACTGACGTTGTGGTAACGTTTTTGCAAACTTTTATTTTGAAACTATTTTTCAGCAATGACTAGACACTGTGAAAACATCGCCAACGATGTTTGCTGAAACAGGGTGGCACGGATAAAAGATGAATGTCAGGCACAATAATCTCCTATTTGACCCCATTCTTTTTTATAGTAGGAAACAACAGATTTTATGGGAGACATCAAAAACTCCACGCCAGAAGAATACAGTAGCATGTAGGTTTGTGTCTGTCTGTAATGTGTTTTCCTGAGGTTGATTCACTGAAGTAAAGAGCTGCTCGTGGGGAATAGTTCAGTCAGCCTATCCGGGAACAGGAACAATATACCAGAAGTATTAGCAAAATAATCATGTCTGCAGTTAAGAGATCCCCCTCTGTGAACACACACAGCAAAGCAGTCACTGTGAGATTTTCAGACCACTTTTGCTTTTCAAGCACTTTAAAGAGTTTTATTTTTGTTCCTAATAACAAAATTGCTGTTTTCTCCTATTAATCTGTACTTGAAATATCATGACAAACTGAGAAAATTTTGCAAATGTATTAAAAATTAAAAACTAAATTGTACAGAATAAAGTATTCACTCTTAAATATAAGAGTTGTGGGAGGCTGCTTCAGTAGCCGTTACAGCTTTGTGCCTTCTTGGCTAAGTCTATGGACGTTTGCAGTTCGCTTAGTCCTTCCTTCCTTATCACAACCTCTCAATCTCTATCAAGTTAGATGGGTGGCGTCTGTGAACTGTCATCTTTAGGTCTTCCCTCAAATATCTTATGGTCTCTTTGAGTTTTGACCAGGGCACTTAAGGAATGTCAGGTGTTTCACTCAGACTGGTATCTATCAATCTTGCCTTTACAGCAGAGCTGCAACATGAAGTGCTTCTGAGACTGCCATCCCTTAGGCAAGATCATTTATCTCTGTGAACACTTCTGAAACACTTAAGACTGACCTTTTTGTTAGTCCATAAAATTGAGTTTAAATCAATTTAAACATTTCAGTTGGTACTGTCAAGGGAAATAGTGAGGTCAGTGACAAATGAAAGGCAGCAGATTAACTGTTTAGGGTCCAAATATACTTTATCTAGGACAATTAACTTGTCCAAAATTAGCTCTTTGTAATATGAACTCAGTGGGGGTTTTATGGCTTTGAATGGGTCTTGAGAGACTGACAATATCATAAGTCCTTGGACAGAAATCTGTGCATTTTCTTGTTATTTATGACAATTTCATGCATAAATATGCAAGCTGATCATATTTCTTTGCCTAAAATCTCTTTGGGGTCATCTAAAATGTTTCAATAAAGGGAAAAGCAGGTTTTATGAGGTACTACATTTTTTTATGGAGTAATCTCAGTTTTAAGCAGGTTTAACCTATCAAATTAAATACTTTAGCTCTCTGTAAAATTTTAGTCTTTCATTATGTTGCATCATTTGACATGTTAGCAATACCTAAAAAGAGCTCCTGGGTCAGAGAAAATTAAACAGAATAATTGATACCACGTCTTCTCTGAAGACAAGAGTTATGTCTTGATCTAAGAGGAAGCATGACCTGTCAACAGTAGTGAGGAACATTTTGTATCTGTCAAACATAGTATTTTGGATCGACATGGCGTGACAGAACTTATCTCCTGTTTCTGAAGGCATTTTGCTGGGTTGGAATAATATTTTTCTCTCCTTTTTTTCTCCATTTCCTTTTGCTCAATGGCTGATTGTGCAGTTGCAAACATTCTGTGGAGAGAAGAAGGTAATACATAACACTTCTCAAAACACTTTTGCATTCTTGTGAATAGGAAAATGTGATGTGCATGTTTGTAGCTCTGCAGGGCCTGCAGCTGGCTAGCTATGACTTACCAAGATGTTTGCCCTCCTGTCCAGAAGATTCAGAGTTGTTTTGTTTCCAGCAAAACTTTTCTTTAAGTTTCCCTCCCTTGCATGCTCAAAGTGTTTCATCCTTTTCTTAGTGTGCTTTCTAACATTTTTTTTCAGGACACCTAAGGGGAACATTTGCACACAAGCAGGGATTTTATGTATTTTACAAATAATACCACAGACCCAGCATGGTCGCTGCAAGAAAAACAGCCTTGTGATTTTCAGCAGTATATAAATCCATCCTGTATTTATGGAATAAATATTATTACCACATCAGCATTACCACAAGTACGTGCATTCTAGTAGCAGCGCATTGAAAAACGTACTGTGGTTTAGAATAGAATACGAATCAAATCTGGGGTTTTTTGTATACATTGCTACAAAGTATGTTCACCACAGGACTAAAAGAGTCAGAGTGGTTTAGAATACAGTGTAAGCTCTTGAACTGAAGTATTTGTATCTTGTTAACAGTGGGGGTTGTAAGTGAGCAGATATTTTTTTCCGCTTTAATGACTCATGTTGCATGTCTATGCTTCATTTTTTAAATTGCTTGGCAATAAAAATGGTGTGATACCTCACAGTACTTTTGTGCAAAAAGCAATATCCTAATAGTCTAACAAATCAATATCAACCACTAGTTTTTGTCTTTGCATACAGCTTGCATTTATATATGAATGCAATGTGTTTAACACATTTATTAGACCACCACCCACTGAAACGTTTATGCCACAGTTTCTTTCTTTATCTTTAAGTTTATGTAATGGTTAAAGAAGTGATCAAATTGACAGATTTATTGCTAAACTATAATTATTTTGGGGCTCTATAATTTTTCATAATTGCTGTTTTTACAAAAAGCAGACAGATTAGTAAAGCACATTATTATTTTTTGATTAAGATACGACTTTAATATTTTAGTGATTTCTTTATGCTTGATTAATTTCTTCTAATTTATTAGGTGGTCTAATAAATTTGTTAAGCACTGTATATATGTGTGAATAATGATATGTGAAGGAGTAATAATTTGTTAGGGTTAGGGAACATAGGATTGCTGAGTCCTTGCTATGTTTTTAGCTGCTGTTTAGACTTAGCAGAATACATGTGAAAATTGTGTTTTTAATTTATGTCTCTTGCTGTATTAGACTGTGAACAAGTTGCCTTTGTAAGCGCTGTCAAACAGCTGGCAGTCACATACTGCCCATCCATGCTAACATGCTAACTGGCGTCTTGCTGTGTCTCCTCTGGCAGGAAAATTTAAATGCCAATCACAAATGACAGAAAAGATGGGAGCTGGATTTTTTTAATTTGTATTTCTTCCCTTTTTTTTATAAAAATTGACAATATGTTTTCCTGTCCGCTTGTTTTGACTTTTAGGGCTAAGTGTGGGAAACATGTTCTACGTGTTTTCTGATGAGGGCATCACTCTTCTTCAGCCTAGTGAATGTGAAATACGGAGACATCTGAAGCGGACAGAGAGGATTGTCGCTACCTATGTAAGTGCATGTGAATTTAATAATGGAATAAATTAAATAAGAAGAAAATAAACAAAAAGTGCCCATTAGCTAATGAGTGACCTATAGGTGAGTTTCAGGCTTCCTCTATATTTTACTAAATAGATTTCAGGATGGTGGTGTTTGTCACTGCTGAGCAGATGTGTTTTAAAATCAAATTACGTGTAAGGTAGAAGAATGCCACTCAGTGTATTCTCCATCACTTTTTTATAGTAGGTGTGGCATGCATTCATCATGCCATGGTAGAACATAAAAGTATCTCGCAGTCAGTAAAAAGGTATTAGTTTCTTACACCATAATACAAACAATGACTATGAGGTACCAGGTGTTTATATAAGGGAAACATGCAATTATCTTTTAAAATCTCGGGCATTTTGTCCTTTAACTTCAAGATCTTTGAGTATAGGGAGTAAATCAGGACACCCTTTCTTTGTTCTGAAACCAGAAAAAACATCAAACAGAACAAACAAACTAAACATCTCTGTAACTGCCGTCAAAATAAAAACATAATGCAGCAGTGACTTTTTTTTTTTTTTTACTTGACCTCTGAAGAGAGAGGACCCCACACACTGTAAAAGGGTCCCGCCGTCTCCACATGTCTAACCCTTTGCAAATTTGGTGAGAAAGAACATTAATTCTGTGGATTTGTTAGCTTAAAGGCCAGTATGCAGGTCTTAGTAACCCATCTGTACTCGATAGCACTCCACTAGAAACTCAGGGCAGGGTTAGGTTTGGATTAACAGCCTTGCCTTTTTTTTATTACAGACTTTCATGTGTGATACTTCAATAAGATATTTAATATTATATTTTTCTAAAAATGTGTTGGATTTACATGTAGCTAATAAGCATTTACTTATTTACTTACACAACAGCATTGTGCAGTTGCTGCAGATGTATCCTCTAGGGGTGGGTTTTGATTATCGATTTATCGCTTGGATAATGTGATATTGATTCATTAAAATCCTGAATCAATTTTTAAATATAAATGTATTTTGCCCGAAACGCCAGAATGTCAGGTTAAACCTCCCAAAATTTCAACAACTGTCTTTACGTCTTTTTTTTGCGCTGGATTCTGAAGCTGCAGGTTTTATCTCTCTCCAAACAATATTGACTGAACCAGCAGCAAAAGAAGATCCAAACTATGCTTCACATTTCACTTCACATATGCATCGTCATGAATTCCGTCTTACTTTTGCTGTTTTATTCCACAATAAAATCACACTTCCTGCAGAGCTCTCCGTCTCTCTCTCTCAGGAATAGTTTCCCATCTAAAAATCTCTGTTTTCTGCATTATTCACTTGCTTATTATTACGCACCAGTCTACCGTTGTTTACAGCGCTGTCGGCCACTGTTTTTTGTTTTTTTTTACTTTTTAAAATTATGCAAAATTGCAAAATGCTTAGCTGTGTCTTTAATAAAACCTCTGTAACTTTGCTCTGCTTCACTTCAGCAGCATCAGGTAATGTTCAGATGTTGATTAATGCTTTTCTTTCGTTTTTGTTCTACTGCAGAATATTTTTAAGGCAGCTATCAAATCTCCTTCATGTTTTTCTGTGTTTTATTCTCTGTTACTTTGACACAAAGACATCTGCTGTAATGCGTACACGTCTGATGAAGTCTCACAAGTGTCAGCTTTGTTTTTATAGATATAAAAATATGGATATGTACTGATATGTGATCAGAATTACAATATTTCTGACTGTCTGAGGCAAAATTTCCCCGAATCGATTCGATTCTAGAAACCAGTGACGATACCCAGCCCTAGTATCCTCCTGCTTGTCTGGCACAGGAAATCATATCACATTCAGAGTCTGTTAAATCCTATTTCATTCCCATTCTAATGCTCAGTTTAAACTTCAGCATGTCATCTTGGCAATAACTACATACCTACCTACACTGACTTACTGTCATGTGATTGGCTGATTCAGTATTTGTATTATTGAGCAGTTGAACAAGTGTAACTAACAAAGTGGCCAGCCAGTCTGCATCCTATTCCCAAACAGCTCACCAGAAATCTCGTGGATAAAACCTTGAATTGTATAATTAAAAATGACAAGCAGTGGATTAACACTAATCATCGATTCTAAATTCAAAATGCCATTTAGCTTTTCATGCTGTTTAATATAGATGCTCATCTTTTAGTAAACAATGTCAGTAAGTATATAGTCAAGCCAAATTATAAAAAGTAAGTTATATTTAAGATATATTGTAATTATTTAATTAATTTATTCCATTTTTTAAAGTCCATTCTATAGTTCTTCATTTCAGTCCAGTATGAAATTGCCACCTAGATCGAGGCCATCCTTCCTCCTCCTCCCTCTCTGATGTCATTGGATGACTCCTCAACTGACTAAACGTAATAGGATTACTCATGTCCATTAGTCAACAGCTCACAACTACAGAGCATATAGACTATATACCTGGGGTTTTTAATCCACTAGAGAACATCCTTTTCCTCGAGCAGGGCACTTTAGATGGTAAAAGTTCTTGTTCTTTTGAGGGATTTGGGTTTTACAGTAGCCTGTAATTGTATTAGAGATCAATACAAACTCAATAGGCCATGTGTTAGCCAGTTCCTGCTATAAACAGCAGTTTCTCCACTTTGGTGAGGTGGAGAGGAGGTGGCAACTCTGGGAACACAACCTCTGTGTGTGCATTAATGATTACATCAGTATAATGTAAGTGGGGGAGTGTGTGCATAGTTGTCTCGTCAGCAAAGACGGTGGACTACAGGGCCTGCCGGAGACATATGTTGAGTCAGTCGATATTTGAGTGAAATTACTGCAAAGTCTGCCCTCTAAATGTTAAGGATGCAAACACTAGTTTTCTAAGAGAAACATCCAGAATGACTAATAGTTATTACAGATGCCATTTAGACAATCATTAAAAGTATAACTGAAATAAAGCAAGCAGTAGTAAAGATATGCACCTTAATATGCTAAATAATGTGCTTTGTATTTTTTAATTTAAATAATATTGTTGTTATTGGTATAGTCAAGACTTAATTGTCAGTTGTCAGAGTAAATAAAAGCAAAAAAATGCAGTTGCCAGCTCCTTATAGGTGTAGATTTTCAGATCTTTCTTATGTTTTTGGACTTTTCATTTAGAATTGTCAGCTGTATTTCAGAATGTTTGGCTTCTGAAAATTAGATTCTTTTTTAACCATTTTCTATTATTTCATAAAAGGGACATGGTGACATTAAAGGGGGAAAAGAAAGTTGTTTTTTTAACCTAGCGGTAACCATGGATGAATAGTACAATAAAAAGCATCACAGTGCCGATCTTAAACACACCAGTAAATCCTCCCAACCTTTTCCCTCCTCTCTTGCTCTTCTCCTCCTCTCCTCTGTTGGCTCTTCCCAGGAGGAGATGTGCCCTAAAGGTGAGGGGGTGTCACCTCAACACTGTGTGTGGTCCTCAGCAGTCAACATCAGAGATAAGTACATCTATGTGACCCAGCCCCTCCAGAGCCGAGTGCTGGTGGTCGATATTCAAGCACAGAAGGTGGTGCAGGTGGGTGGAGCAGGTTATAAGACAGGCCTGTCACAACACACCAAAGACAAATATCCAACATGCTAAAGGGTCATTTTAATTTGCTCCATGCTGCTAACTGCTACAGATACTAGTGCTGATGTAAGCTTGGTAATGTAAGGAAAATAAGGCCTGCACAGTTTCTCTAAGCCTGGGCTCTGGTATGTTTGATTACAGTCCAATCCCCTTAGTTAGCTCAGCATAACTGATCCGATCATTAAAATCACCAAAAACTGTTTATGTACTATTTAAATGGAATTAAAACAAAATGTAAGTCTAATATTTTTTTCCTGTAATACAGTCCTACATGAGAAGGTCTAACTTCACTGCTATACAACAACATGTCACTTTTATTTTCGTTTTTTACATTGTGTTCTGCTGTAGACCATTGTCAGTCAATCTCGTGCCGTGTCTCCTGTACAGTACAGAATGCGTTCAGCTTGTCAAATTTTTCTACAAAGATTTGAACTTTGAGAGTGTTTAAAAAAGAGAGAAAAGTGTGAAAATGTTCATGCCTGTCTGAGAAAAGTGCATAAAGTTTGTATTGGGGGGTTTTACAGCCTTAAAACATCTTTACAATGATAATTGTAAAAAAATAAAGTTGCGTACTTCATGGATTTCACCTATCGCGGGTTATTTTTGGATCGTAACTCCCGTGATAAACGTGGGACCACTGTACAAGTATTTGCACACAAGTCATCAGTAACAGTTATCGTGGATTATCTACTTACTGTACATATAGAGCTGGCAAATCATAATGTGATGGGCATTTATTCAGTCAACACAGTTGACATTCACTTGTTAAAAATGTGTCAAAACCTTTTGTCTGCCTGTCTTAAAGTATACTATATTTCAAGGAAAAATAAGAAAAAAATTAACACCTTTAAAATTAGCAGGGATACATTCAAGCAGAGTTACACTATATGTCAAACATCAAACTGTGAGACAAACCGAGTTCAGACTTGACACACTACTGAACTGCAACCAATGTAAGAAGCTACATGCAAGGTAAAATAAATCAAATGCACTTCAAGGAACAATATGGTGCCCAGGTGGGTGCTAGCTGCCTTACCATTTATCTTGCCTGTAACGGCTGTTTAGAGATTAAATCCCTCAGGGGTCCTTCCCAGGGTCAGCATCATTTATACTGAGGTGCAGGATGAGAGGAAATAGGCCTAACTCAAGAGGAAAGAGGTGAAAGAAGAAAGGGAAATGAACTAAAGTCTGGGATAAGAAAATGAGGGAACCAAAGATCCAAAACTGTTATCTGTCTTATCTGTTCTCAGTAGTCACTTGATTGAGTCTGGATATGTTTTTATTTCATATTAAGATGTTATTTTAAACCAGATCAAATATAAAAGCATATTACTGTTTTGAGTGGTTCTTGAAGCTGTGATCAGCTGCCTGCTTTCCTTGTCTTTCTTTTTTTTTTTTTTAACTTCATCCAATACTGTAAAACTGCTGTTTTGTCCTTTGCTCCCAATACCCTGCCTCTTCCACTCCCCCCTCTCTTTCTTGAAGATCCTCTTTGGCCTCTGGGTGCAGGCGGTTAATGCATCCTCCTTTGTTATCTCAAGACATCCTTTGTCACAAGACACATTTGTCATTTCTTTTAAGACAGGAGAGATGGTGGCAGGCTGCAAAGCACAGGCAGAGGGATACGGATGAACGATGTGTGTGTGTGTGTGTGTGTGTGTGTGTGTGT
>NW_005187427.1:888785-922040 GCF_000239375.1 Pundamilia nyererei
TCTAATCTTAGAAAGGTGTCCTAACAATGTCTCACCTTTCAGAAACATCCCAAAAAGCATAAGTGAAGGAAGTCTTCTGTGCTCTGCAACAAAATCCTCAAACCTGTCTCTAGGATCTGTTTATATTGTCTGTAGCCGACAGTCAGACAGCTGAGCTGTAGGCAAAAGATTGGAAAGGACTTTATCTAAAAGAAGGAGTGAAGAAAATAAATATCTGAAGTATAAACATGCTCTCAGTGGAAGAATAACTGTATGAAATGGGTGATAATATGACCTGTTTTCTTTGATACCAAGTAACCGCTGCCAATGATTTGATCTGAGTCTCCTCAAGATTTACATGAGATGGTATGTATATGTCTAAATGGCATGGTATTTAAATGGTATTTATAAAGCTTATAGGTAAGAAACAATAGAGGTGTTCTAAATATTAGGTGTGATCAAAAGGTTTTGCACACAATTCAGGAAGGCCATGTAAATGCTGCAGCAGTAATTTTTGTAATTCAGGATTGTGTGTTTACACACACACAGCCTAACTAAAACTAAGAGACCAGATCATTAAAACAAATGTGTATGCTTTCCTTTAAAAGTCCCCGTGCAAACACAGACTGGCGTTGTTAGTTCAGGGACTTCACACACACATAAACGCATACTCTTTTCCCCTCAATATTTCCTTTTGTGCACGCTGTCGGCTGCTTGCCTCCTCATTTCAGCTTGCCAGATTCATCACAGCATGCTGTGGTCAAACTTGTCATGTCCTGTCTGTAAGGTCTTTAGACATGCTCTTGTGACCACTTCAAGGTGCACATTTGTGATTTGCACCATGGAGTAGAAGCAGTACCTTATAAAAGAATCTCCATCAGCACAGACTGGGTGATATGCTGTGGTCATACTCGTAATGCGTCAAAAGGAAAACATTCAGCACAAATTACAAAGACATCTGGGTGCATTACAATGTGCCTGCTTACAGGCATTTAAAATATTTGTTTTTAACAAAAAAGTCTTTGCCTGATACCTAAATTTCAATTATTACCCCATGAAATGATAAACCATTTCAACAGCTTCACTTCTGAGTCAGTGGAGATGCACTAGATCCTTCAAATGTGGTAACTTTTAAAGAAACTTTAATGGGAATCACAGTGAAATTTCAATCAACTATGGGTCTTGCTTTTTTTAAAGATGATATCTGTCTGAAGTTTTCAATGGTATAGCCTCAGAGCATTACCATCCACAGGAAAAAAAAAAGAAAAAGAAAAATATTTCAAAGCAGAAATAAAGGAAATGCCCAAACTGCTGATTTTATTCTTGGGTGCTTTATCATTTGCTTATTATAGTGAAAAGTTGTGCACTTTTTAGAAAGCCTTCATATGTTTCTGAACCCTCCCATCCAAAAATTCCCAAAAGACACCAGGATGAAGGTTGTAAACATGTGGAGAAGCTACAACGACAGAGGCTAGCGTGGTTTTCATGCTGTTCCAAGCAAGAAAATGGCACATTTGTTATCTTTCCCAACAAAGGGATCTAACCTTGACTATGATGTGTCAGACCTGTGCCAGCTAAGCCTCCCATTGGGTCCAAAGACAAACAGCACATCCGCTAATTAAAAAGAACGCCAGATGGCAAAAACCTCTGTGTAGTTACTTAAATAGTAAGTTTAAATTCATTTTGAGGCTGCAGTAAATCAGTTGCACAGAGTTGTCGTTTAAGATTTTGTTATGAATTTTCATTTTTCTAAACCCGATCGATCATCTTTGCTCAAGGAGCTGAACAATATTCTAGTTTCCTGAATGATAGAAGTGGTCCTCTATGGCATCCATATGCTTTTGTACTTCTGTTTTAGTGATGGATGCTGTCAAGTGACCTACAGGAGATCATCTACAGCACAGATTCTATCTAGAATTAAAAATTTACTTTGTTTCAAGTTTTTTGCTGCTACAGCTCTTTCACATCTAGCCAGCTTAGATTGTTATCACTGTGTTTGGGGTTTTCTTGGAAAGACATGCAGAAAAACTGTAAAATGTGTCAACCTTTACTATATCTTTTTCTTTTGTCATCTGCCAGTGGAGCCACTGAAAGGCAGCCCTATGAAGTGTTTTGGAATCAGTTCAGATTGCAGTCCACATCTCTAACCATGCAACTCTACTAATAGGTCAAAAATTGGACACATATATTCTGAACAATAACTACTGAACAATATGCCTGATTTATTTTTTTTTATTGATTTCATGGAATTTTTAATTGTGATTCATGGAATTTAACCGCTGCCACACACATTTTGAATAATAATATTTAGTGTGCTTGCCTGAAACAAATACTTACTGTGTTTGTTGGTCTTATGATATATCTACTTGGAATGTTCACTTAATCATCTATTTTTATTTTATTTCTTTAGACCAAAGTTCTCTTAACCAAAATTGGGGCAGACCAAACCACAGACAAATTACAAAATCAGCATGTATTATTGATATTTCATTTCCTGTGGCGTAAAGTTCAAAACACCTAAAAAATCAAACATCAAAATCCCATTTTGATTGAGAAAAAGAATGTCAAAATAAAAAACAAAATGCTAAGAAAACAAAAATAGGACGCTTAAATGTATATCTGAGATTTACCATCGTAACCTTTTCGTCTTATCTTTCGTTGGAATCAGAGCACAGCAGCGTTGGATGGTTTTGGCTCTCAAAATCAATCCCTTTTCTTTAAGTCAAAACAAGCATACCCCAAGTTCTTTATCCTTAAGAAAATAGTGTGATCACTTCATAAGCAAAGAAGTTTTTTTATATATATATCTTGTTGTAAAAACAATCATTTAAACAAGTCAGACCTTAAGACCACCGTTAAATAACACTTAAGTATATTGGGCTTTTAAATGACTGCCTTCCAGGTTGCTGCATTTAGGCCTTACCCCATCTTTACCTCTGCTTCTATTATGTAGAAACCAACACACACATACATCTGCTCATACTATACATAGGCACATGCTGAGTTGACACTTGGCTGACCAGTGCAGAACAGAGGGCTGGACCTCCCATTACTGAACAAAAAGCTTGTGGTCTCGCTCCACTGGTGAGGGTGTCAGCAGCTCCCTGTCCACCCAGCCAGAAGCAGGGTAATGGATTGTGTTACTCCTCATTGTTGACATTGCAACAGATCTGAGGTTTAGTATATTCCCATCCTCTCCCTTCTCTCTCGTTTCAATTCCTCTTTTACTGCTTCTCCTTTCTGCTTTCGTCACCCGATGTGTGTCAGATACCTTAACTAAAATCTCTTCAGCAGTGACATTATACAGGTTTTGTTTACATCTGTATATCCTATCTCCTTTGCACTCCGTCAGTGGCCTGACGTGATAAGAGTTTTCTGTTGACTCTATGTGTTACAGAGTGGATTTTCTGGTCAGCAAGTATACTGCTCTGTCACAAATCCACGCATCATGTGTACTGTATAGCTGTTACGTGGATTCAGTTAGTTTTGATCAGATTATACTGCTTCTAAAAAAATCTGACCTGTTTTATCTCCATTGTATTCAAGCAAAACGTTTAGCATGTTGCTAAAAGCTTCTTAAAGGTTTGGCAGTTAGCAGGATTTAAGTGTTAAACAAGTTTTTCTTCTTTTTAGTATATTTGCAAAGCCAATTTTTAAGGGTTTTTTAAATCCTACTTTGTTCACATCTGCGTTTGCCATCATAGTATGTCTACTATCTACACCCCTTTTTGCTGGAACAGCACTCTATTATTATAATCTCAGTGAAACATTGTAAAGCCATTTGAAACACATTACATCCATAATATGATAAAACATTTTGGTTGTGAAAACAGCGATCAAAAAAGTGCGCAGGATACCTTTTATCACAGAGACTGCCTTGTAAAACATTTGCTGGGAATGAAATGAAAGGATCAGGATGTTCTCTAAATTGTCTTTAATCTGATAATTAATAGTTTGTTTGTTTTTGTTATATTTGTTTTGCCCCTTCTGCATTTTCTACCACCATGAGCTATTCTCCTTTCCAGTAAAGAGGACTAATTTCCCACAATTATTTCTTTCTCCCACACTCTCTTTATGTCCTGCAGGCTGTTGCAACAGACCCTTTTCCAGTAAAGATGCTTTATGACAAATCACATGACCAGGTGTGGGTCCTAACCTGGGGGGACATGGACAAAACCCACCCAACACTTCAGGTAAGTGTGAAGTACTTTGCAGCAGTTACTTTTGATAGACAAGCTAAATGGTTCAACTTAAATTACAGCTCTGGGAATGAGAGGGAACTGGATATTAACTATTAAAGGGACACTTAAGCATTTTGTGCTTTGTTTTGTCTCCTGTCTGCAAAAAAAGACAGGCTATTATATCTTTTCTTTAATAAGGAACAGAGAGCTCATCGGTGTCGCAGGCTCGCTTGTTAATCAGTGAACTGTAATCATCGAACATAAAACAAAGCTTAGAGCAGCTATAAAATTACAAAACAGACCTGCTTTTTATCATCCGTCTACACTAGCTTTTTGGTGGTGTGTATTTCTCAACTCTTGATTCGTTCCCTGGGAGAGTATAATCTGCGTTAGCTGTAAAAAGTTTACCAAGCGAGGAAAAACCTGGCTTATAACTAATTGAGCACACTTGTGTGCCAGCGTCCTTTGTTTATGTGATAAGTATTTGTGTGACAAAAACTAATCTATGTATGTTTTAGAGCATTTACCAAGCCAGCAAAACAGCAATTCACAGCTGTGGTGTTGTCGGCTTGTGCCGAGCGTCCCTTTGGGCTGCTGGTGCTGGAGGCTTCACAATTGAGAAATGATCACAGGTGTGGTTGTATTTAATCCACCTCAGGGGATGGGTTGTGACAAGGGAATAGGGAGGAAGATGCAGAGAGGGTCGAGAAGGTGGAGGGAAGAGACCAGAACTGGCACCGATGGAGGATGATGCTGTTTTTAAAGGGCTGGTATTTTTAGGTCTGCCTGTTTTGCATGTGCATCGGTGGAAGATAGTGTCATGAGTAAAGCTACCAAGGGATCGCACTGTAATCTCTGTAAATGACAATAACATGTTTATTGTTCTGCTTTGTCTCTTTGGGTGAAGGGACCGCATTGTAATTAAGTGCGGCCCTGTTTTCTGTCTTTATGATTTGGAGACGTTTATAAGGACTGTGCAATAATGATACAGTCAAATTTACGTGTGTTTCACTTATTTTCAGTATAGATTTTTTTCCCTACTCCAGTTATTTCTTAAGCTCTCAATTTTTTGTGAAATGGTTCTATGAATAACACTTCTCCAGGATACTGTAATGGGTCCATTTTACATCATTATTTTTAGTTTTAATGTTAGATTCTTTCGGATCACAAGGTGCCACTACGCTTTGGCATCAAAAAGTAGTGAAAAGGATAACTGCCTGTACGTGGGTTTTAACAGTTTTCCACTGATTTATAATCTACATGGCCAGACTCCATATGTGTGCATAGATTTCCAATTTCTTCAGGCTTGCACTTCTTCACAGAGTGTAGGTGCATAAGCTGGAGATCTGTGTTTGTGTAGTTATTCCGTTTTAAGGGGAGCACTCAGTGGTTTTGAACTTCTATCAGAGTTGTAATCTTAAAAACAGCAGAAAATTCTATCAAACAATGTTTTTCATCACAGAAGAAAACATGGTTCTCCCTATTTTAATTTTGAAACAAATACAAAGAGCAGCTTTGCATAACAGCTGTGCAGAAAATGCATTTTTGTTATTTTTCATTTTGTTCATTTCCCCCTCTTCCTGCCATGGTTCAGAAGTAATGAATAATTAGTGAACAGGGTAGGAATCAATCAAAAAAATGCAATTGCAGACAAACTGCATAATGGATTGGAGGCCACATGGATCACACCACAAATAAATGGTCTGATAATGTCATTATCATTTGGACTGAATGTAATTGACCTGTTCAGCAGCAGCCTGTCGCTACCAGAGGCACCGCTTCGCTTCGGCAGATCATACATGTGTATGAGTGCGTGTCTCTGCTCGTGCATGTTAATTTGAGCACTCGAGATGTGCGGCTGCACGCAGGTGTGCATTCATCTCAGTGTGTGCAGCATTTTTAAGAAGCCAAGTTTGAGGATGGCTCAGTAATTCTGCAGAAGCACTGAAGAGAACGTGATTGTCAATTCATTAGGGAAGACAAATGGAGGAATCTCTGCCGGGCATAGACAGTCATAGCCTTCCAGACTGTCAGTTCATTCTGTGTTAATGTGCTAAGAAGATATTTAAAACACAAATAGATTTTGTGTTGTTATTTTTGGTTTTGTTGCTTTTTGTTTGTGTTTTCACACACAGCAAAATAGCAACTTTTTAGCCTGGGCTGGCCAAATCAAATGAGTTTTTTTATGCTCTTAATAAAAGGTATTTTAATCCCCCGTCCACCAAACTTTACACTTTGCACAATGCAGTCAGTTCTCCTGGCAATTGCCAGACTCATCCATTGGATTGCAAGATGAAGAAGCTTGATTCGTCACTCCATTAAACATGTTGCTTTTAATTTTCCAACCTTAACCAAGCTGCTATTTTAAGGTCTCTCACATATAGGTTGCTTGCTGTCGACCCAGACCATGACTTTCCCCAAAACTTTACATACACCCACTACCTCTGAAATAGATCCGCCACCCTTGCCACTAACCATAATGAAGCTATTTTGAGTCTGACAGGAGGCTTGAGCTTCTTTGCCCTCTCCATACTTGCTTCCTGTCATCTCTTTAGAAGTACTGTCAATTAAAGTAATAAAAGAGGATTTTAATTATTGCAGCAGTGATTCATTACTGTCGCGCCCATAGGGGCATCAGTTCAGAACGTTCTGACATATCTTTCTGGAAGGCAAGTCTAAACATATTTTGCTCTTTAATTTGATGGTTCTTTTATTAAAATGTATATGTTTTTTTAATTTTCTCAATGCTCATTTTCGCTAAATTTGTATCATGTTTGTAAGAGAATCTCAAGCAACTGTTTCATATTAAAAGAAGTTGACATAAACAATTGTTTGTGTCTTACAAATGTATGATATAAAACACAGAGTCAAAAAATGCAAATCATTAACTTTAGCTGTTCTTGCATGAAGCATTAATCATGATCTTCTTAGTTTCATTGGACCCGGGGTGTGCTTTATTGCTCTCCAGGAACAACTAGTAACTCTAAAAGAGTGTATTAGCAAAGCACAATGAATGCAGTTGCATGGGGTAATATTAAAATGCCTCATAAAATGTATTTAATTAGCGGAAAAATAATGGAGTATTTGAAGAATGCCATCTAATTTAGACATCACGTAGCTGGAAAAAGAATGAAAAAGAAAAAAACTACACATGGCATCTGCAGAGTGAATGTTGTAGAGAGGCAGAAGCTAACCAAGAAGCTACTTGGTTAGTAGCTTCAAAAATCCCCCTTAGGTGTCAGATAAGCCAGCAAGGCAGTGGCCGAGAAAAACTCAACTGGGCCTTAGTCTTGGTCTTGAGTACATGAATATGAAATCGAGGGATGAAGAATAACAAAAGGAAAGCCACTGGCATTAAGTTGTAAACACCTGCAGCCCACAAACCACCAGAGTTGCCTAATAATACATGAGTAATAGTACACTGAACCTCATTAACTCCCATCATTGTATTCTGCAACTGTTGTAATGACTTTTTGTTAATGAGGACTTGTTTCATGTCTCGCAAGCAATGAGAAACAGGCTGATCTGTTTTGTTAAAAATGGATGAGATATTCAGCAGAGTGGGGGAAAAGAGAGCACTTCTGAGGGGTATTTCTGTAGTGTAGCAAAAGAAACTTAAACTGCTATTTTTATTTCCTTAGATTTTATAGCTCTGACGAAGAAATGCAGTCTTCCCCCCCCACCGGGCATCAGGTAGAGGTTTAGCTTCGGAGTTGAAGGCGTAGACATTTCGATTTAACACTTAGCTCTTTCTAGTTTAAAAAATATTCTGTATGCTCTCCAGCAACATTTTCCTAGGTGTCTAAAGAGGAGTTTGCAAACTGAGAAGGAAAACAAGCAGATTTGACCAGATCATGGCAGCATACATGATGAAGCATGTCTCATGGATAAGGTGGTTTATCAGGACTGTATCAAAAGTGGAGGCGCTCTCCGAGCACCTTAGAAGCATGCTGATTCAGTGCCAGCTGTATGACATGAGAGATGGGGCTTTTATTGTGGTGTGTGCTTCTTAGACAACCATCACTAATCAAGATGCTTTACGGAGAACTGAGATAGGGCCGTGCTTCACCAGCTCAAGTCTTATAATGTAGATGTTTATCTGTTTCACAATATATGAGGCTGTCACCCGAACAAGCTCTGATTCTTAAGACCTAACATATGAGCCTTACAGTAATTCCTCTTACAGAAGATAGAAGCAGTGCATTCTGACAAAGCTTCACAGTTTGGCTAAAAGCTGCAAACTAAAGTAAGCATCTGTGTTCAGACATACGGACACCTAACCAGAAACATACATACAACCCTACAGTCAGACATTCATTCTAAGGTGCACACTTCCATACATACAAATCGTTGCCCACTATGGCCCAAAATAAAGGGGAAACGATTAAGGGAAAGCTAACTTATACAATGTGATTGTATAAGTTAGTCGTGCAAAACAAATCAGAGACTGAACTAACCTGATAGGCTGAGGAAGACTGTGATTGTGATGATTACCTTTGGTTTTAAAATTAGAGTGTGCTACAGTGAGGAGACCCTGGTTACAGGGTAAGAGAGGCTGGCTGCAGTGATAAGGACTAAGATGCTCTGCTATGTAAGCAGGGACCTGTCCATGCTGAGCTTTATATGTTAATAACAGGATTTTAAAGTGTATTCTGAATTTTATTGCCAGAGAAGATTAGCAAGAATAGGTGTAAAGCAAGTATACGGTTACTTTAACAGTTGTTATGGTACAATAATCACACATCGGAATCCTAAACAACTCGTTAGAATGTTGTTTCTCTTGGTTACAATAATATGGTTTAAGATCATGTCAGCCTACATAATTCCCATTACGTTTAGTGAGGCATATCTTGTTATAGTGCAGTGCTCTTTTAGGAAACCATGGCTTCTGGAATCCATGTGGATATTGCTCTGAAATTACAACCCAACCTATTTCCCATTGTATGCTCAACAGCAGCAGCAAAGACAGTGAAATGTAACACACCATTCTAAACTCTAATTAGATTTGTGTGGTTGCATGGAAAACAGTTTTCTAGCAAGTGTTGTTTTAAACTGTGAATTGTATAGCTAAAAGGTGCATAGTGTATATTTCCAAAATCTTAGAAATGTTTAATATCAGTGAGTGAATAAAATTTTAAAAAATCTCAAATAGTCCTTAATTAGGAAAATTCCGATTGAAGACCGTGTGAAGTTCGGCTTTTGAAGGATTACGCTGAAAACATTCAAGGGTTTAAACCACAAAAATAATGTATTTGCATTGGTGTTAGATAGTAAATACTGTATTCATTTTACATTTTTCTGGAACTGTCTACAGGTTATTCCTCAAGCCAGTGTGGGTGAAGTACATCATGCCATACGTACAACTTTTCAGAGGGTGAACGACTTCTTCATTCCTCCAACTAACCTCATCATCACTCACGTGAGGTAAATCCGTACCCATTTAGCAGCCTTTCACCTTAAAACAGGTGACCTTATTGCTCTCGCTCATCGTAGCTGTCCCACTAAAGCAAAGGAGAAAAGAGCAAATGAGAATTATAATGAGAACCTCGATGTGTATTAATCACTGCACAAAAATTCTAGAAAGGCTATTAACCTCTTCTGTGAACTTTGCCAATTTAGGTTTGCCTTTGTCTTTCTCAAAAATGAGCCCGCGGTTCACAAGATTGATCTGGAGACCCTTCACCGTGTCAAGACCATCAGCCTAAAGAACAACAGCTGCATCCCAGTGAGCATGGCCTACACACACCTGAGTGGCTTCTACTTCATCCAGTGCCAGACCAAGAGCCTTCTCGCCCCACAACAGCTTCTGATCGACAGTGTGACAGACGCCGTGATTGGGCCAAACCTCAATGTCACAGGCCAGGCTTTTGTGTCTCCAGACGGGCGCTACATTGTGACACCTGACCCACAGAGCTCAAAGCTGATAGTACAGACAGTGTCATTCCAAGGGGAGCTGAGTCTGAACCAGGAAATAGACGAGCCTGTGGCGGTCTCTGATCTTGTTTTTCAACCTTCTTTCACGGAGTCCAACCAGCATGTGGCCGTTGCCACCTCGGGCTCAGGAACGGACCTGCTCTTTGCCGATCTGTCCTCAGGCCACACCGAGGTTCTCCGGAGCCTCAAGCAGCCCCTGGCCCCCCAAGCCTGGCCCTGGGGAGGCCCTAACAGAGTGGTTGTCTCCAGTGGGTTGTTTGGACAATATCTGGTGACACCATCAGCTGAGTCCCTCTTTGTTCTTAATGGCAAACAGAGAACGCCGCACTGCGAGGTGTCAGACATCAAGAGAGGCAACACAGTTGTCTGGGTTGGAGAGGTATGAGTGACAAGGAAAAACAAAAGTGAACAAGATTTAGAATTAGGGGGAAAACGGAAAGATCAGGCCAAATTACCTATTATTAAGATTTATGTGAACATAAGTTGTGGACTCAACCCTGGGACTGAGCAAGAGAGAAACCTGCCTGGGTTTGTTGTAACAAAAGTACACGTAAAAATAGAGTAATTGAGAAAATATTCCGAAAATCTGTTGTGATATTTATATTGGGAGAAAGTGTCAATGCCGTTCAGTGCAACAGTGATCTATGTGCACTTAACTATACAGAATTGTACATTATTGCACTTCCTTCCATGTTATCACAGCAAATAGATACCTGAAGAGGGGTTATAACAAACTATGAACTATGCACAATGCTCACTTTTTTTAGACTAAAAAGCTTTCCAGTTTTTGTTTATCTCAACAATGTTTGTCGTTTTCACCAGTGCCACATATAATCACCACAAACTGTCTGTCCCGTCTGCCTTTAGTGTCCTGAGTGCGTGTCCTGAGTCCTTTTAAAAGCTACCACCACCATCTGTTTACTCGCCTTTGTCATGGTATTGTACTGTATTCTCCCTCTGAAAGCTTTCATTCTCCTAATGCTGGCAGAGGTTGGCTTTATACACGTGTAATACCCTTATTTACATTGTCTGTCCAAAGAGCTCAATTGGTCCGTTAGCCGTCGACAATGGATGTTGCAGTGGAAGCCTAGCCTGAAATGAAAAGTAGATCTTTTGGTCTCTTGCAATGTTATAATCTGTCCCCTGCTGTTTCACATTTATTCTGAACCTGCAGTACAGCTCTGAGCTGTGAAGCCTGAAAATGCCACTTATACCACTTAGCAGATTCCCTCAGGGTAATGACTCCAGTTTACACTGACCCATATGCTGAGGCCAAGCCAAAGTAGCATCAGTGCTGCTATCTGACAGGCTGTGAGCATTTGTAGATCTCCTAAGAGAGCCGTGCATCAAGATCAAACAAGTCAGGTAGACTAGACACTTCTCACTTGGTAATTAGTGAGAGAAAAAACTTTCTGGAAAGAAGTCACGCATGTACACAAAAATATATTCTATATTTCAAAGTCTTGCAACCTGTTTCAAAAGTAGGGATACATTTTGACAGCAATATGTACTGTATTAAACAGTTTTCCTTTTTTTCAGGAATATTAATTGTCAAATTGCAAAAAGTACTAAGTGTGTTTATTACTTAAACACTGTATTCCTACTTTTGAACTAAAAAGGCTAGAGTGTCTGTCTGAGAGCAGCAAGTGAATAAACACCAGCAAATCTCCATCTGTCAAAATAGCAGATATTTCCTATCTGTGGTTGAACTGCATCAGCTTCTGTGTAACTACATTTTCCACTTGCACTAATCATCATAATGATGATCCATTAGCAGCAATATAGCGCTGCGGCTTCTCTGCAGATGTAATAATGCCATCAAAAATTACTGGAACCATAAAGTCTCTTATCATTCCTGGCTTTTCATATAAGTGCCAGTCTATATATGAATGCAGAGCTTGGACAGCACTTTTGATGGTTTTTACATAGTAGATGAAAATTGGCTACAGTTTGGGGGTAATTATTATTTTTTTTTTTTTTGCCTTTTTGTCTTTGTGAGACTTTTAGTAAGCTACTTTAGGAAAAGCACTTATGTGATGTTATGTGGAATATACAGAACATAAAGTTTAAAAAAAAAATTAAATCAAAAGTTTTTGAGATCTGCCAATTATGTAAGGACAGTCTGACTTGCCACAGAAGAAAAAAATAAAAATCATTTATTTGACCTAGTCGCACAATGCTTCTACATTTGATACTGAATGTAACTAAAATAAGTATCAAACATGAGCTTGGTGTGAAACAGTTGTTCATTCATCGAGTCACCATGACAAGCAGTTCTATTACATTTCAGGCATATTTTCATACAGTGAGTTTCAAGTGGTACAAGTTCAGTTTTGTCTCACGTCAACAGCTGCCTCAGGGTCTTTGTGCCAGTTTTTATAATCAGTTATAAAAACACCTGAAATTGTAACGTTCTCCCACAGTTGGCCTGCTTGTCTCACATATTTAACAGGTGTTTAACATGACCCTCTTCTTTTTTAGAGACCTTCTTTGGCAACTATTCAATTAATTTGCTCTGCATTTCTCTCTCAGTATGCTGTTCTTAACATTTGATTAATTCAGACGCTGCTAATACAAAATCAGGACTTGAAGCTGTGTTCTGAAGATCTTTGTGACAGCGTAGATTTTACATTTGTGTAGGTAAAAGCATTATTCTTTGCACGAAGCCCAGCGTGGAGTTGCTGGTAATTAAATCACGTTTAAAAAAACAAACAAAAACCAGTACTTTACAAAACAGTAGGATCAATGCTTAATCACGTGGCAAAAGGAATATTTTTGTTAATTTTTTGTGAATTTAAATCTTGTACATGTTGTCATCACAGCACAAATGCTCACAGCCTTTGAGATCCAACAGTTCCTGACCTTTTAATGGCAGGCCGTGAATATTAAAGACATAATTAAACGTCATTTACCAAGATGTCAAAGACCAGCTTGAGTGTGAAAAAACTACTGTAAATCCAAATGGAGTCTTGTGGTGTATCTGCAACCTAAATGAAATAATAATCATTTTTCCTAATACGTAGTTGTGCCTGTTACTCCAGTCCCCAATGCGATGCAATGTGTAGGGTAGAACACAGGAGCGAAGCAGATTCGTCCTTCTTGTTTGTGACTTCGGTATTTGCTGCTAATCTGCCATGAAAACCGTTCCGGCATGAAAGTATGACTGAATTAACTTTCTGAAGGCAAAGATTCAATGATGTTTCCTAGACCACTGTTGCACTGAGGAGAGAAAAATATACGTATATATATATAAATATATATCTGACATACATTTATGCTATCATGCTTTTAATGGAAATTTCTTAAATTTTTAATCCAGTTTTCTGTCTCAAAAAAAAAGAATAAATCTGGCTCTGATGCTTCCTAAAGTCACTATCCCATCCAAAGTCACTTCCCAATGGCTCTAATCAAGTAATAAACAGTATTTGACAACTCTTAACACATGCATGTAATGAAAATAGGCCTCCAGTATGATCACGGACCTCTTGGTGATCTCTCACAGTCACATACAGTTCACAGTTGCTTGTATAAAAGTCACTTTTATGTCTTCTCATTGTCACGTCTTTCAGCTTTTCTCTTAAGGTCGATTGAGCAGTAAAACATTGCTACTAGAGTCAAGGAGAGCAAGAACAAAGAGACTGCACCTGCGCTTGCTGATATAACTACATAACTGGCTCACTTATGTTGTTTGTTTGGATCTACCTTCAGTGTCACATGACTATTTCTGTACCTCTCCTTTAACCCTAAAGTAAGGGGCTGAAGAGCTGAACCGCTTGGTGTGATAGACATTGATAGGAACCACTGTTGTAGATATCATTGTTCATGTTTAGAACACGTTCAGACATGACAAAACTGACTGTACAGTTTTCTTTATGCATTTTGTGTGTTCTGGTTTATGAGGGAATTGTTTTGTAAGAAAAAAATCGAAATAAATATATTGTAAAAATCATTCAAGTGTGTTTTCACCTCATTACTGTTAGAAACTGGGATAAGCTAGCTAATTAATTTGTCTATTGCACTAATTTGATTATTTATAGCGCTTCACAATTCCCCCTTTTTTAAATCTTTGTCAATATCAATTTGGGGGGGTTTTTTGTTTGTTTGTTTTTTTGCATCTAACCTGGTTTGCATGTGAACATGGCCACAAATTTGCTGGTAATTAGAACTATATTCTATATTATTCTGTCCAAGTGCCAAGTATAAAAATGAATTACATTACAAATAGACTCAAGCATTCTGAAATCCCATTTGATACCCATTTTGGGTGTTTTCTGGTCATTCGGTGGTTATCAAATCAGATTATTTGTAATCACACATTGCCAGCAGCTGCTAGTAGGCTCAGTACGTTGCCGTTATCTCATTCAACAGTGGTCACTTCATATTGCTTAACAAATGTGATCACTGAGTGTTTTCACTTTAAAGTCTGTATAAGGCGGCAGTGGTTGCATGAACTATGAGACATAAGTTCAAGATCCCCTTTTTTCCTTCTTTTTGACCTTCTGTTTCCATGATTGCTGAAGATTTTAAGTGTGCTGCTTAACACGTGCTGAGGCTGGTAGTAGTCACGGAAATATTCATGCCAATTCACACATCCAAATCAGCTGATTCAGTCACATATATTAGTTCACACATATGAATGTCGTATATTATGGTTCTAGTTAGCTGGTTGAACATAAACAAGACAGTGAATCCATTGTAATCTTTGGATTTTGCAGGTATCACATTAGCAGTGCTAATGATACTGTATAAGTGTTCATGCACTCAAAACAATACACAGTGAGATAACAAATCTGAACAGTATGAACAATGCACTTGTTCTTCCTTGTTTTCATGTCCAATGTGTTGAACTTCAAATGTTATAATCATTGAGGCCTTTGATCATCTCAAAGCTGGTCATAGGTAGTGTTACAATCTTACGTACAGTACAGGTTCATGGGTAAACGCCATGTTATTCAGTCTTCAAATAAGACCACCAAAACACACACCTATTGTTTATCTGTCTACCTTGAAAACTTTGTAGCTAACAAGGTTAGACAGACTTTAGCACTGCCTGTGACATTCACCCCGTCCCTGCCCATTTCACAGCCTTTTTATGGCTCTGCCTGTTGATGAGGTGGCATCGAGCTGGCCTTCACTCTTGCATAAGATCATGAAATCTATTGTCTTTCTGTGCTCAACCCGCTCCAACAATCTATGGCCATTACTTGCTACACGGTTTTACAGAGAGACGTTGTCAATATGCTTTTCATCAGTGTCAAGAGTGACAGAAAGGGAGGAAAGACAGAATAAAAGACTTCCTGGAGCCAAACAACAGTGAGTTAAGTGAATCTGATCACACAGACAATTACCATCCTGTTCACACCTGCTTCAATTTCCTATGAATCAGAAAAGAAAGGAAGACACCATCGTTTATCCGACTAAGTGTCACGGGCCGTGGTGCGCGGGCGCGAAAGGATCCAGGCGCAGACTCCGAGCTAACAGAAAAAACACTTTATTATAACAACAAAAGGCGACCCGGGGAAACTAGGGAGCAAAACAAAAACTAAAAACCCGGGGGGAAAATGACACGAGGAAGCCGGGATCGGGACGGCGGGAGGCTGCAATAAAAAGGGGAGATGATTACTAGGGAGCCGGGAAGCGGGGAAAACACATCTGGACTGGGTTAGAGTAGTGGGCTTACGGTGGAACGGGACCGTGGGAGCTCGGGAGGGAAGTGTGGCAGTCCGTGGAGGAGCAGGAAGTCCGAGGAATGGTGAAAGGGCCCGGTGAGCACCGTGAGATCCAGTTGAGCCGGAGGACAGGCAGGTAGCAGATGCCGAGTAGAAAACCTGGACAGAAATAGGCAGGTTAAAACACAGTTCCAATCCAGAAGAGAATGCACGCTTTAGCGAAAGTCTGGTTACCACCGTGGGGGTGACTAACGGACTGGCGTGGAGCATCCGTCAGCGCCGGGTTAAGTAGATCTCCGTGTAGTCACCGTGATGGAGAGCAGGTGTGCTGGTGATGGCCCAGCCCGGGGGTGTGGCTACCCGAGCATCACGCATTCCACCGACACCGGACCACGGACCATGACACTAAGACCACAAGAGGATTATAGCTCGCAAACACATCTGCAAATAATGAGGATATGAGGGAATTTTCTTGATATTTATAATCTGATTCCAATATTGTCTGATTTCTAAAATGCATTTTTAAAAATATTTTAGCTGCATTTAAATATCAGCAAAAGTATAAGACCACATAAATCTAATTAGTAGCTGCTTTTGATTTCACTGAAACAGCAACAATAAACTCTCAGTTGCCATTTCAAGTGACTTGTATCTGAAAAAAGTCCAGATAAGACTTTGTCTTTGGACAAACATACGTGTGTCTCTGTTGTCTTCCAAGCTGATTACAATCTGTTTGCAAAAGACATGAATATCAAAACAAATGACCCTCCTGCAGTCCAGAGGTTGAGGTTAATGCACCTGGATCTGAATCTGACGTGTGCAAAAGAAAGAAAGAAAAGAAACCAGGAGAGTAGGTTACAGTGCTAATCAATTTTCTTACAGGAATAACAGTTATACAAACAAAAAGCCACTACTTCATTATCCAGTATATTAAAATTAAAAAGTATAAATTGGTTTAGGTACATTGAAACTTCAAGACCTTTTGATCTATAGCAGGTTTCAATGCTTGTTCTGTATCATTTCAGATGCCTCATCACATGGACCCATGTTTACAGCGGTATTAACAACAAAGAAAATAGACTGACAGAGCTTACACGTTTACAATGAATTTCAAGGCCCAGAGGGACACTTGGAGCTCAGTTGAGTCAATACATACACTATTACTAAATGCACAACGTCATGATAAAATTTGTTAAATAAGCAGAAGACTGAAAAGATGACATAGCAGACTGGTGCAAAAAAGTAAACTGTGTGTAAACTGGAATGACACTTCAGTGTGGATTGATCTATATTTGATCAAATGGAAAAATCTGTTCAGTGAGCTGGATGACTGAGAGAGGAAAAATTGTGGGTTGCCCTTTAGGTTGAGTAAAGGTTCTAAAAACGTCTTGGAAAGATGGATGCATTTTACACCTTTCAACATCTGGTTAGGTTCTGGTCAAGCCACCTCCGTTGGTGGTAGGAGATACAGTCTCACTGAGGAAAGATATCTCAGTCTGTCCTAAATGCTTTTTGAGGCAATTCAAATAAACTAAGTGAAAATTATAGAAGTTACAAGTTCTACTTAAAATAATCTGTTTTTAAGCAGGATTGAGTTTATAAGAAAAATTAACTGGCGTCATAGATGTGCACTGCATATTTTGCACATTTTTTGCACTTAAATGTTTCAAATCAAACAAATTTTTAATATTAGACAATGACAACCCAAGTAAATAAAAAATGCAGTTTTCACATGATGATTCCATCTAATATGCGAAAAGGGTATCCAAACTTACTTGGCCCTATGTAAAAAAGTCATTCCCCCTAATCACAAACTAAGTGGGATTAACCAAATTTTTGGAAGGCTGAGTTCAATTTTACCAGCCACACCCAGGTCTGATTACTGACAGACCTGTTAAATCAAGAAATCACTTCAGCAGAGCCTGTCTAAAAATGTGAAGGAGGGTAAAAAGATGTCAAAAAGCAATGAAATGGGCTACAGTCTAAAGAAAAACATGAAAAACAAAGTCATTGACATTACTCTGGAAAGGGTTAAAAAAAAAAAGAAGCAATTTCTAAGGCTTCGGGATGCAAACAACTCACAGTTAGAGCCAATTTCCACAAACTGAGAAAACCTAGAGCAGTGAGGAACGCTCCCAGGAGCCAGCCTACCAAAATTGCATCAACCACTCATCCAGGAGGTCACAAAAGAAACCAGAACAACATCTAAAGAACTGCAGGTCAGTGTTCATGGTTCAACAATTGGAGAGAGACTGAGCAAAAATGACATTCAGTGAAAGAGTTACAAGGCAAAAAACACTGCAAAAGAACACAAAGACTCCTCTTGCATTTGCCAAAAAACATCTTGATGAAGACTTGAGGGAAAATATTATGTGGACTGATGAGACAAAGGTTTCTGAAACTTTTTTTACTCTGGTTAACTTTTTCTAACATTAAAATTTGTTTGGTGATCTGAAACATAACGTGTGACAAATATGCTAAAAAAATAAAAACTCTGAAAGGCGTCATGCTTTTTCACTGCACTACACACAAAACTTGCCACTCTGGTGTGTCAGTAATATAACAGATTTGACATATACCTACCATTACCTCTGGCAGTAACTTAAAACTCAGTTCAAGTAAGTTGTGGTACCATAACTTAATCTGTCTTGTATAACTAAACCCAACTATTATCCCAATTTTAGGATCAAATTTAAAATTTGGCCTTATGGTGGTGCTGGATGAACTGGATGACAACAGCTATGAAAAATTTTCCAAGAGCAGACATAAAGCAGCCCTACTGGGATTTGCAGGTCAGTTCAAGTTCCCAAAACATTGGCATGTAATGGAAACTTCTTTGAGTCCAGATGTGGTGCTTACATCAGTCTTCTCCAAGCAGGTCCTCATCTTAGAGCTGATGGTCCTCTCTGGGAGGACCACATAGAGGAGGCGAATGAAAGAAAACATTTTAAAAACATGCAGTGGAGTTCTGTAAGAGGAGAGATTGGAAGGCATGCTGTAAGTTCACAAATATTTGGGTACAGAGGTTTCAGTGTGGAACATCTTGATGGTACTCGACATGACAGGGACTGCAAAAAAGAAAGCATTCAAGTCCACCATGCAGGCACAAAAGGACAAAGGATCTCTAGATGGCTTTAGATCAGGATAAATGGTCCATGTGCCAAAGCTGTTGGTGAACAAGTCAAGGCCTGATCAACCAAAGGTTCCTGAGTGTATGGTGTATGATGTAAGTATGTATGACGTTGCAAGTCCCTAAATATCTAAAGACCTTAAGTACATCAGTCAAGATGTGTCTGGTCACAGCCTAGGATTTATCTTTGTCTTGACTACGTTCAAAACTTTCTGGCAGCAAACAAACCCTGGAGATATGCTCCCACTGTCACATGCACAGGACTCAAGAGATCAGAGTTCACAGCAAGTATTATACAGTAAAGTAATACATATATACAACAATCACAAGGTAACAAGGGAAATTGTGCTCCAGGGAGGAAGGAAATCTACACATGCGATCCATGGAATCCAGGATTCTGTGCTCAGGAAACAGATGGTAAAAATCTATAGATGCAGAAGCAGAGAAAAAACACACAAAGAAGCAGGAGCCGGGGTTTTAACTAACTGAGTAGCTCAACGAAGACTGATCCTCAGCCAATACCTTAAGTAGTGACTTCTTGGCAAGGTCATCAGAAAGCACAGGTGTGTTCGGCCTGAGGCGGGATTCGGTGAAGAGTCCCGCCCTCAAACACAGACACAAACAAACGAGTACAGAGAGACAAGAACGGAGAAAGACAGAAAGAAAGAAAGAAAGAAAAACAAAACCTGGAGCTGACAGCCAAGGACAACTGAGGGACTACGACACCTACATGTACACTGAAACAATGAAACAATGTATGATAAAAATCTAGTTGAATGAATATGGTTAATTTGATATAAATTAACTGGGCTCATATTTCAGACATTTGGGATTTTTGCAATATAAACATTGCCTGAGAGTCTTTCTAATCACCCTAAGGAATAGGGAAAAGATGACTGAAATAGTCTGGGAAACTGTCCATCTTGCTAGAGTATGGGAAAGATCCTGATCACATCACAAAGTCTACATCTGTTACAGTGTTACACTGTTTCACATGAGCCTCGGGAAAAAAGTAATAAAATCATTTTACTCCTGTTTATGTGCCATGCACAAGGCTAAACTAAAATCAGCATTTAAACTGTGCATGCCTCCTCAGGATTAACCGGGGCTTGATATGGAAACAGTTTAAGTATATAGTTAATATTTGCAAACAAAGAAAAGCAAATTAAAAATTTAGTTGCCAAAGCTACAAATCACTATAACATGGTGAAATAACTGTAGTGCAGATATTTACAATCATGATTTTCGATAAAGATATTTAACTTCTTTATTCTTCGTTTTAGTTGTTTTATATTAAAGTCTTGGATGTCTCTTCCTATGTGGCAAAGTCATAATCATCAATGTGCCTTCATGAGCTCATGAGGGCCAGCAAACCTTAAATTGCCTCAGCAGACTCATCTGGATGAATTTCATTCACACTAACAAGATTGCAAACACCCCACAGCAATCCCACAGGAAAACAGGCCTGGGTCAAATATCACTCAAATATCACCCCACTGCATGGGATCAGACATATTTGTCTGCCAGTGAATGGTGGAATGTGGTAGATGTGAGTTAGAACAATCAGATTTTTAATTACATAGTAATGCAACTCATGTTCATTTTACGTGCAGTGAAGTTTGTCAGTAATGTCTCCATGATCCTGCCCTCATGCTCCACAAGGATCCAGTACTCATCATCTCTTCCTCCACTTGGTCCATACAACAAGATACCAATGAAAGTTCTGTCTTCCTCAAACAACAAGTGTAACTTGAATAAATAGATCTAGTGATTATTACAGCTTTCGAGAGAGTCCACAGTCTGAGGTTTATTTAAGCTAACGTGACAAACTCACAGCATCATCCTTAACTAGGGTACCACAAACCCAAAACAGATTAAGCCTTGATAAAGTAATAGACAATCACAATGTAGAGCAATTATTGTTAAAGCAATCAACTTATATAGCAATTTTCTTCTCAATTTGTGCTCAAAGTGCTTTCTTTACCCAAGCACTTATGGGCGCATGCGCACGCAGCGACCGGCAGTGAGTGAGTAAAGGGATGCCAAATGCTGTTAAAGGGATGCCAAATGCTGCCATTTTTCTGTAAAGCAAATTTACCTTGCCTTTGGGTATAAATAAAGTTACCTTGACCTTGACCATTGTGTATACCTTATTTTTCTGACTCTATGGCGCACCACATTATAAGGCGCAATATCAATGAATTGGTCTGTTTTCATACATAAGGCTTAGCAGATTATAAGGCGCATTAAGCGAAACAAAACAGTCAGATAAGTCAAACTTTATTAAACTCATTCACAATAACTCTCAACATTGCAGGTCATCTTCTTGCTTCCTCCACTTCTGTACCATTGATTCATTAATGTTGAATTCTCCTGCAGCTGCTCTATTGCTATGTTCTCCTGCGTGACTGATAGCCTCGAGTTTGAAATCCGCTTTGTAAGCATGTCTCGGGTGCCATTTTGGGGTCCTTATACACACACCATAATATTATGTTGAAGTACAGTACGTATTACTCCGCGAGGCTCCTGACTACGGTAGCTGTAATGCTCCGACAATCCATCGAGCGGTGCGGCTTCGTAGCTTACCAAGGTTTTACTAGAACATTTTGACAGATTTTTGAGCGCCATGTCCCACATAAAATCGGTTTGAGGTTAGTAAGCACAACCAGAATTAATACATAAGGCACACCAAATTATGAGTGTGCTGTTGATTTTTGAGAAAATTAAAGGATTTTAAGTGCACCTTATATTCTGAAAAATACGGTACCTAAGTATCTTGTGCCAAATATTTACACACACACTCTGAGGGGCATCAGAGGCAACTTAGGGATCAGTGTCTTGCCTAAGAATACTTTAGCATCCAGACTAGGAGAGCCAGGGATTGAACCACGAACCTTCCCAATCCACTCTACCTCCTGAGCCACAGCCCCTCGCAGTCACAGCAAGAAGAAATCAGCAGTTTCACATGTATTTTCCACAAATGACAGTGCAAGGTCAGGAAGTAAGAGTAATATATTTTCCAGCATGTCTATTACCATTGAAGCTTCTCAGAAAAGACAAAAAATTTTGAGCAAATAAATAAATAAAGTAAATATTTATGGATAAAACTGAATTAATTTTTTTTTTTTAAAGTATAATAATAAACATAGTTAGGCTCATATTGCCTTAATACAGTAACAAGCTAAATGTTTGCTTGATTCGATCTTAACTGGTTCATTGTGCAATCAGCTAATTGTTGCAGCTCATACTAGAAGTACTTGATTCTTCATCTTGGTTGTTATTCCCACACTGAACATAATCTATAAAAGATCTATAAGAGATCTATGAGAGATCATAAACCCAGTTTAAGCAGAGACTCGCCTGTGATGTGAATGAATCGTTAACCATAGGAAAACATGATGAAATTGAAGGATGCTCTCTCATAAACACCTGCAACAACGTGGGCAACATTTTCCCAAACAGTGTAATTTAACTGTCAAATAAAACTTTTTTGAGTTTGAGAAACATAGCATTCTCCAAAGGGCCTATAAAGTATTAATGAATCATCTTTTTTAGGCGTATGATATGGTACCAGGGCACAGTAAGGGAATAAAAGGCTTTGGGGAAATCTCAAAACTCCAGTGGAGGGATGGGCTAGTGGAAACAAAAAAATACAGTTTTGATTGCACTTTTCCTCTTCAGAAAACAAAGTAATGTATATGTTTGTGGCTGGATCAAATACCTAATGTTTGAATTCAGGGGACAGACACCTTGTCTCTAAAAGCAGATGTTTTGGCAATTAGCACATCTGGAGCTTCCAGGTGTGCATTAACACAACGCAACAATGCTTCTAAGAATGGATGTTCTAGCAAATTCTGACCAAAATCAGATGCTGCTCAGATTAATCTTTAAAGCTACGTCTCAGACTCTACCGCATGGAAGCTAAGAAAATTTTTGAGTTAAGTCAACAGAATTCTGGCCAACAGCCTCGGTTAGCACAACATAGATTCTGACCTGTGGTTACATAATAAAGTTCTTCTTTATACCACAACTGTTGCTGGAGCGTTAACCACTTTAGACACTGAAAGAAAAAGCCTTTTCTCAACGTTTCCAAACATGGCCGCACAGCTTAGGTTTGCAAAGCTGCACCTAAACAAACAAGAAGAAAACCAATATCCTTTGGACAGACAAGGACAAAGTGGAGATGTTTAACCATAGCGCACAACATCAAAGCTGGCAAAAACTTACACAGCATATCAGCACAAACACCTGATACAAGCGTCAAGCAACGTGGTGAACATGGGAACCTAGACACTTCACCCCCGTTGCCTACTGGTGGCATCAGAGGGCCCGGTGGCGCCAGTGTCCGGCAGCCTCACCTCTGTCAGTGCGCCTCAGGGTGGCTGTGGCTACAATGTAGCTTGCCATCACCAGTGTGTGGATGTGTGTGTGAATGGTTGGATGACTGGATGTGTAAAGCACTTTGGGGTCCTTAAGGACTAGAAAAGCGCTATACAAATACAGGCCATTTACCTTGTAGTCACTGAGACAACCAGGAACTCCTCTGTGTACCAAAGTACACTAGAAGAAAATGCAAGGCCATCTGTCCAACAGCTGAGTCATGCAATAGGACAGTTATCCCAAGCATGGCAGCAAATTTACAACAGAATGGTTGAAAAGGCTAATGCAATGGGCCAGTCAAAGCCCAGAACTCAACCCAAATGAAATGCTGTGGTAACACATTAAGAGAGCTATACACAAATGAATGCCCTCAAACCTCAATAAACTGAAGAAATGTTATAAAGAAGAGTGTGCGGAAATTCCTCCAAAACAATATGAAAGACTGATAAAGTCATATTGAAAATGATTACTTCAAGTTATTGCTGCCATAGGCAGTTCTACAAGCTCCAAGTCCTGCGAAAACTTTCTTTTTCACGACTGTCTCTGTGTAACATACCAAAACATGACTTTTTTTCCATTCACTTTATTCCTTCAACTTTCTCATAGTTTTGACAGTCCTTGAAATGTGCTCTTGGATACTAGCAGTAAAAAGGTTGTTATAAATAAGTACAGAGTACTTCATTGTACTTCATTGGTGTCACCTACCACCTCTGACTGCAAGTAAACAGAGCCTCTGTCCCTCTTGTCTATTTATGTTATACTTTCATTTTAAAAATGCAAGCAGTAAAAGAATGTCACCGCAGGTCATGTTTTGGTTCAGGAAGTAAATATAATTCATTGTTTGAGCAAGCAACAGAGAGCGAGAACTCTTTTTTTTTTTACAAGGGAGGACAGTCATTATCTCCACAGACAAAACAGCTCACTTGTCAGGCAACTGCAAACATTAACTGTTTGAACAAACAACAGGCACTGTTGTTCTGCTGAAGACGGTCCAAAGCAAGTGCTAAATGCCAACCAATAACTTCCACACTGAAAATCTAAGAATTGGCACTTTTTTATGCAGATCAGGGAATGTCTGATCAAAGAAATACATGAGATCAAGTGTTCCCTGACAGCTTTTGAAATCCAACTGATTGCAGTCAATACGCTAAAACATTAAATTACATATATCGTTAGCTTCATAGCATAAGTGCCTAAGTCATTTTTTGGTCAAATTGCATGTGATATTTAAAAATATGCATGTGATATTTAGAAAATTAGTTTTTTCTTGTTTTCCGAAAACACAAAAAAATGACTTAGGCACTTATGCTATGAAGCTAACGATATTATACGACAAAGGTGTTTTTTTAGTTGCGGCTGGCAAATTGTGACCAGAACTGAGAAGGACAGATTTTACCTACAGTCAAGGCAGCAGCTGGAGTTCGGATTCACACTCCTTGATTCTGTGCTCAATAAATATTTTATTGTAGCTGAAAAAATAACTTCATATCAGTACAGTGCAGTGAGTTTCTGTGGGCTGCTGATGCAACATGTGGCCAGATCACTAATGAGAGACACCACTGTGATACTTTCGTCACATGTTTTGGTGCTTACGCAGCAGATAAAAGGAATCCATGTATATTATTTCAGCTTTGTATCAGCCATTAGAGTTGAAAGTAAAAAAAAGTAACAGCTATAAATGTAAATGTCACACGTCTACATTTTTTTTGCAGTTTCTGTTAGTGGCTAAAGTGAAGTGCAAGCAAATTACTATCATTGCAGCAGAGGTGTAAGTAATAATGACAGGTGTTAGGGCTCATTTTGTTGTTGGTTATAATGAAGAGAGTGTCAGAAGGTATGCTCAGCAACTTATGTGCAAGAACCTAAATTATTCATCGGAAAGGAATAAAATCACTTCATAACACTGACAACAACAAAGAATAAGAAGTGTCAAGTTTTAGCCCTGTAACCAGATAGAAATGGGTATGACGTTTAAATTCTGGATGCCTTTATCATGTAAAATAATCCAGCTATTGTTCTTAGTGCTTTGTGTGTTTAGTTTATTAGGCTTGTATATGTAAATATCAGCAAAAGTACAGATTTTCTTTGCTTAAGTACAAGTAAAGATATCTGTGTTAAAAAAATACTTGAGTAAAGAAGTTTCTTCAGTACTTTACTGAAGTAAAAGTGAAGAAGTAGGAGCCCTGAAATGTGCTCAAAGCAAGGAAGTATACAGTAGCTCCTTGAAGGACAGTTCTAGGTAATTGAACCAAATGTTTCACAGCTATCATGGCTGATTTCCATCCTCACACTGACAGTACACTGTCTTTAGACTAGACTGTATACAGTTAGTTTAACCCCTTAGCAGTCCAATTAGTCCCCTAAACCATCCAATGTACCGTGGGCGGTACGTCCGACTGCTAACAGGTTAAACTTGGAAGTGAATGAATCTAAGCAGCAGCATCTTAAATGCAACTCCTCTGCTACACTTAATGTAAACCTAAATCTGAGCCTGAGCACCACAGCTCTGTGCACCAGTCGCACAAACTGCTCTAATGCAAGCTAACCTGTTTATCCTGCACAAAACTAACCAGAATTGTCATGCAAAATTTGAATAACATAAGGCTAGTATACTCAGTTTGGTTAGCAGGATGTCTCAAAAAATGAAAATACGTAATATATTAAAACACATCATATTTAGATCCAATATGTGATTAAAACGATGACATTACATTTGCAGTTTATCAAGTGTGACTCAGCTGTCCTTACCTTTAAATAAAATCTCTCTTCTTCCTCTCCTGTTCTGCGTTACTACATGGTTCTTCGAGTGAAGCTGGCTCTTGTTTGTTAATGTTTGTTAATCTGATAGAAAGTTTGAATATGAAATTACCTGCCACTTAAAAAAAACCTCACTAACTTCAGGCCTCCTCTTCTGGAGTGTTAGCTTGACACTGAAAACACACATGTGAACACATTGTCCGCTCTTAAGTAAATAGTTGTTTATTTATATATATGCCTCTGCTGGTTATTCCAAGATCTCCTAAATCTTCCCATTGAAATCAGAATGCCAATATCTGTATTTGTTGTCTGTTCGTTTATCTGTTTGTTAGCAGTCTAGCATCCACAGTTTTCAAGATATCATTTTCAATTTTTGTGTGATGGTAGATACCAGTAATAGCTCTGGCCGATTTAATTTGTGAAAATCCGTAAAACCTGATGTGTTCATAGGTTGTCTAAGTCTCAAGGTCAAAGATGACTTTTAAAAAAAATTTCAAGAAACCATATGGAGTAATATATCAAATTAAGAAGACAGCTTTTTCTGTACAGTGCCCTGAGACATCACAATGACACCATAAATTGTGCAAAATCACACAACAAACTTTAAACTTTAAATTCAAACTTAAACTTTAAACTCTAAACTTTCAAGCAATAAATCAGTCATTATGAGACATAAGCACTTTCTTTATTTGAGCTCTTTAAATACAACAGTATATGACTTCTCAATTACACAAAAAGATGAATATATTTCACTAGATTTCCATATTAACGATACTGACATCAGCATAAAATGTCAACATCTGCAGTAGCTCTTGCTCTTAACAGGGAGTTGCGCTCTCAGAGTGCTATTTTTTAATGTGTAATTAGTTCTTTCGATTAATAATATTTTAAAATTTTCTTTGTGTGGAGCAGTTTATACCCTGGTTAATAAAAGTTCTATTTATGTCCAGTAACTCCAGTTCCTCTATTTGTGTTTGTGCATTACATGGCAATTATTTACTAATCTTTATGAAGCTTGCGATGGAAAGCAGTAGCTCAGAAGTGGAGGGTGCTGCACATTCAGCTTCTGGGAGACCAGTTGGTTCCCTCAATTACTTGGAACTGGTTCCAGACCAGTTCGGTGCATTGACTTACAAACCACTCATTTTTCCTGGTTTTTGTCCTATACGCTGTGTGACTGATACCTTGTACTAGAACAAAGGGGTTTAATCTCATCAGTCTCCTTCTCACTGATGTAGTGAATAACCGAGGTGCTAGCATCCTATGGACACTGTCTATTTACTGTCATGGCAAAATTTTCAATATATAAATAAAAAATATATAAATAAACAAATTATTAGAAATGGGATACTGATCTCCTATAAAGACATCATTTCAACTGAACTTTAAAGATAATAAGGTGAAGATCACTTTATTCTCAGGAATTGTGGTCCATTTTTCTTTTTCTTTCTGCCTCAGTTGGACACCTCTTCTGTCGCCTTTCTAACTCTGATCTCATGTGTGTGATACTCCCAAGTTGGGTGGGGGTAATTGATATGTTGCCTTGTGCCATTGCATAGTCTCCATGTGAAGACACGCAACACTACAGTTCAACTAGAAATCATTCAGCAGCAGCAGCAGGCGGGAAAGAGACAACCTTCTCACGCTGCGCTCTCGAGCTGAGTGAAGGGAATAAGAATCAAATTTGCACCAATGAACCTGTGCGACCACTGAGACTGCAATCCCTCTTCCCTACATGATAACAAGAGTTTTTGTGGACCAGCAAAACGGCGTGTTATGTTTATCTTTTAGCTTGTCTTCAGAGGCATGGGTAAGTAATAACTGTTAAACCACAAGAAAGCAGCACGTTTGGCTTTGCCTTTTAGCAGTAGAGGCAGCAGGGGTGTTTGTCAAAGCCACGCTCCTGATGGTGTTTCACAAAGGCACAGATGATTAAACTGCATATTTCTGTACTTAGAGCAGATATGGAGATAGGATGAAAACACTGTTTACTTTTGAGGCATATACCTAATGATGCTGTCAAGAGCAATTTACAACAATTGCCAACTAAATTGCATCCATTATCCCTTATAGCATTTTCATAAGTATTTTCCAATATGTTCCTTGTTTAAAAGTATCTAAGGGATATAATTACATTTTAGTGTCTCTTTTAGTGTATGCGAGTCTCTTGTGCCCATTTATACTTTCCACATGTGAGTCATTGCTAAGTAATCCATAGATATTAGCACTCAATATAGCATCCTACAACCTGTAAATATTCATATCTGTTTAACTGGCAGATTATAGACGTAGAGTGGTGGATTTTTTCATATTAACTTAAAAAAAAGTTTCGACATTAACTTAGGCAACGGTGAGTAACTCAAGGGAATCTTTATTAAGAAGCTCCATTACTACATTCAGGCACAGCTCAGAAACAGTCATTTCAATTTTTTCACTTGCAGATTCTAATACATTTTTTCCCCCTAGTGGTGCTGACTTCTCTCTTTTCTGCTTTTCCCACTTCACCTTAAGCTAAAATTGTTTGCTTTTATGGAGAAATGGGGGCATGGCAGCATTCAGATTACAGGTAGAATATGTTTAGAAGTTAGAAAGGTAACATACAGATGGTTCACAAAGGCCAACTAAATTGGCCAGTGCAGACATTTCATAAACGTGATGGTAATTTTGCCTGTGCACTGCAAGGTAATTATTTCTCCATACATATGGTATCAAACCATGCCTAATGTGCCGATGCCCTAAATCATCTTCCTAAACCCCTTTGCCCCATGTGGAGATATTCCAAGCGCCGTTTTTATTAGTTGTCTTGTTGTTGTGCTACTCCTATCCCAAATTCTCAGCCTCAGCAAAAGGTCATCCAAAATTTCTGGCAACTACCCTTGACCTGTCCAGCTTTGGTGTATTTATCAGGAGTTTATGCTCCTGCTGGCATAACTGTCTGGGTCACAGTGCTGAAGCTCACAGGTCACCACAACATAACTAAAAAGGACCAAATGCTCCCACATAGCATAAAATAAAAGAAGTTAAAGGAAGATGTGATTTTAGGGTCATGGTCATGCTTGGTCAGATTTTCTGCTACACTGTATGGGCCCATGATGCAAAAACTAAATACAATGGAATATTAAATAAAAACATTTTTTTAAAAAACAGCTCAGACCAGACCATAGACTATAATAAATAAACTCTGTATTCGTTGGAAATACAGTCAGAACATTAAAATCAAACTATTAGACATGAACAAAATACTTTAGAATTACAATTGTATATAAATAATATACAATTTCAACCACTGCAAACCAGGCAGTGTTAAATAATCTCAGAGAATATACTCTAAAAACATAATATAAATGCACATTAGGTGTGCACTATAATTTACCATGATATCATACCACAGGAAAAAGTGAACCTACTGTAAATTAGTGAATTAGGTTATAAATTAGATTAAAATAAAAAAGAGAGACGCGTTTATAAGGTTATAGCTGTATAAACACTACAGGTAGATCATTTTAGTCCTTTGGCGAGTGGCTGTTATGCAACATATTGAAACCATAGTATGTGATGTAGATAAGAACCATCAGGAGTCTAATATGTGTGGCAAGTTTTGGTGCTAAGCTCCTCATCATGTGGAAGAAGGACATAGAAAAATATGTTGCATACTCCACGTCATCCCTGTGTCCTTTTCGGGAATTTTTGTTCCGTGTCATGTAAGGGTAACAGCGCACTATTGCAGAACAAACATCAGGTCAGTCTGGATAAACTGTTATATTGTTATGCATTGAAAAGATTGCACATACACACACATACATGCAGACAGACTGTGTCCACTGTTTCAGAGCAGGAGTTATTATCATTTTCACAGTAGCAGTACCTCAGTGGCTTTTTAAGTTCAGCGAAATGTCACTACACTTTGTCTCACTGCTCAATTGTGATGCCCCTCCAACAGTCTTGGAGGCAGTCCAGCCCTATGTTAGAGGGACACTGCCTGACATGAGAGGGTTGTCAGCTAGTGCAGCACTCTGGCTCTGTGATTCTCTCTCTTCCATCCACCTGGCATTAACCTTCCTTTGTGTCTGCACCTTCAATGGCCACACAGAGCATATGACACACATCGATCATCCGCTTGCATTGCGAATATTTTTGACCTTCACACTTAATCTATTTAGTTTAGTTCAGTTTCACTAAATTCCATTTTATTTTTGTAAATCTCTTGTGTGCAACTCCACTTCTAACTGTTCTTGTGCCAGTTTATGACAGTAGACAGTGGAGAGATTCACAGTCAGTGATAATCCTGATTTCAGTTCAAGCTAAACACCAAGTTTACGTGTTTTTTTTTTCTATTTGCATCTTTAGGCTACAAATATTTTTAATGCATTTTGCTATTACTGTTGCATATTTTAAAATGAAAAATGGAAATAAAATTTTAAACAGGGTATTTTAAAAATTATTATGATCATATCTTAAACTGTAAGTGAATTGAGTTGTAAAGGAGCATTACGTGTTTATAATGTCTTACCAAGGCAAATCTATCCACTTTATGCATTTCAACCGCTGTGTCTTTGATTTTACTCTTCCTGAGAAAAATATATTTCCAAGTTTTTCTGCAGATGATGTAAAACAGTGTGTGTGTATCTTGCAGTTTAAGGCAAAACTCAAAAATAACAGTAACAATGCTCTGCAAACGGCATCCTGCAGACACAGAAATGTGCTTTGCAGTGGCACTGGCCCAAACCGATTTGGAACTACTGAGGCTTCTGGTTTATCCCACTTCAGTAGGCAGCCATCCAGAAAGAGAGTGCCTTTAAACACAGCAGTCTACTGTGAGGTTCGTAGGCGGGAAGGAGCAGACACATTGGGTTTAATACATACACACAGAGATGCTTGAAAAACCAGTAGACCCACATAAAGCATCCTAAAACCCAAAATAGGAAAAATAAAATAAAATAATTCAAAGTTACATTATTCGTCAGTCTATTCTGGACTTCACAGGTTTTAGAAAGCAGTGTTTGAAAGCAGAAAAGCTTTACAATCCTCTGTAATGCTTCTTTAGAATCAAAGCAACCAACTGCAATAAGAACTGTTGATTGTAAGTACTCCAAAAGTGAGTGAGTGCTAAATCCTTCTCTAATCTCTTTTACGAGTTACATTTACTACATTTATTTTTATTTCATTTTTAGTCAGAAATCAAAGCTGACTTTGATTATCATTGAGAAGACACAAAATGCCAGATGTTTCGGCCTTTTTGGTGATAGTTTTATTTTCCCACCATGGCAATGCTGTTTTAATCAAAAACTCTTTCAGAATTAGTGAATTGGTTGCTGTTTGTTTTCTAGGCATTTTCTAAATCAGTACCTGGCATTCAGTCCTCAGACAAAGTTTGATTATGATCCGTTACCTGAAAACCTGTCATCTGTGCTTTGTATTGGTTATTCATCAATGTTAGCACTATAACATGATAACATGGTAAATGATGTTCCTGCTAGGCATCTGCATTACATATTGTCACTCTGAACATTAAAACATCTGAGCTCAGTCACGGAGCTGCAAGCAAGTGCGAACTTCAAATCACTGACATTTTCTCTGTCTGTTCTATGAGCTATTTTAAGAGCATACATGTGCAGACCACCTACTGACATGTTTATCAGCGTGCAGCCCACGTACCAAACCTACCCGTGCATAATTCAACTTTTGTCACCCAAGCAAAATGCCAGATATTTTTATGAACTCAACTACTTGTTAATGTGATATAGAAACCAAATAAATCTGGTACATATAAATGGTCTGCACTAAAAAAAAAAAAAAAAAAAAATCACTGTTATCGCATCAGTCAATTTTCTGATTGCTTTTTGGCAATTAATGATAGAAAGCTTGTATCATATTAAAGTAATGTGAGTACCACAGTGGCCCTTCCTATGAATGCACCCCAAAGGTAATTGCATTTTATGATCTCCTCCACCCATATCCTGTGGATAAGAGGGGTATGAAGAAAGTGCACCTCCTATTTTTTCATTCTATGTCCTTGTTTACTTTAGCTAATCGACTTTGAGCTTGTTTTCTTTCATATCCTAATAAATAATATGTTAATCCAGCTGGGACAGCAGGGTGGAAATGAGCACTGAAAGAAATTAGCAAATGACATTTTAACAAGGATGTCTGTGGTGATATAATGGGGCCTAATGAAAGTAATGTTTTCATTGATGTGCTGACAGCATGGCATTCTCCCAGCTGTACCCCTGCCTTTGCCTTGTGGGATGTGTATAACAGAAAATAGAAGGGGACAGACTACGAAAACATAGACCTGTTTGTCAATATAAATTCGTGTGTGTATATGCACAAACGTGCCCTTCAACTAATGGCAAGAGATGATACAGTTTAGGCAAATTATACTACATGAATAAAGATACATATGTCAAAGCTGATTGCTAGAATTATAAGTCACACGTCAGATGCTTTCTGAGACCAAGTATTTAATGCAGCCTACTTCTTAAAACATTTTGGAGAAGTCTGTTGGAAAACAAATCCCCGTGAAGTACGTGGTCCTGATAGCTTGTTGATGCAGTGAATATTTGTGGGTGGTGAAGTGGCCACATTTGGTTGCGGCAAATTGTATTTGCAGTGAAGTGGGAAAAGCTCTATTGGCTTTACTCATTTGGCAGCCTATGTAAAACTAAACATTCTGCACTGCCAGTTTGACATCCAAACTTGCGACATTTTTTAATCTCAGTGTTCATGAAAAAATGCCTTTTGGTGTTGCTGTTCCATCTTTTTAAGAACTTTTCAGATTGTTGATTTGGCCAGTGCCATAGTTTTTACTGTCTTGCTGATATTTTGGTTTTTCAGCCTATGATGGCGTCCTCCGCCTGCATCGATAGCACTTCGGACCTCATATTAAAAGTTCAAGTGAACAGCTACCAAATGCAAATTCAACACTTCAAATCAACTCGAGACTTTTTATCTGCTTAATCTGTCATGCAATGATGAGGGAACAGCCCTCTCACGTAAATGACACTGCTTGTCAGTCACTTGTCTAATTATTCTTGAGCCTTGGAAAATGAGGCACTTTGTTATGGAAGTGTCCGGTAAATTCTTCACAAATTAGTGAATGTACTTCTAACCGAGAATCATGAGTTAAAAATGAACCTCGAAGTCCACACTTCGATTAGTAACATTTGGCTGTACAATGGGAGTCAGTGATGGACAGTGTTAGGTAAAACTTACAACATACAAAGTA
>NW_005187427.1:922317-955169 GCF_000239375.1 Pundamilia nyererei
TTACATCCTCATTTGATTGACATCATTGTATAGTAAATATATCAATGTACCACATTTGTCTTGTGTGCTGTAGTGATATAAAGAACCTTAATGTGATCATCTTGCTTACAGCGTAGCAAGCTCACCTGTCTCAGGACACGGACAACCTATTAGATGATGGTATGCAGTCCTGTGATTTGGGAAAAGGCATATCTTGTTTACATTGAGGCCACAATGTGGCCCTAGCCGTGGCCGGGAAGAGAGAGTGCTGTAGCCATGTGTCTCTCCAGCCTGCCTGGTGAGGATAAGCAGGTCATTACAGAGTCCCCATACAAGCCATCTCTGGCTACGAGTTGTCTGCTGTGCAGCTGGCTAGTGACCAGAGAAAGAAGCAAACCGAGGCTTCTGACCTCTGTCATCCACCCAAAGTTATGGAAACGCCAGCCAATCGCCAACCGACACAAAATTATTTTGTCAGGGTTAGGTTGAAACTTTTTTCACATTTAACTTAATTATGTAAATTTAGTTAAGTAATATGGCCTTGTCTTCTTAAGACAGATTTTTCATACTCCCACAGTATGTGTTGTTTCAAAAAAGGCGTATACAGGTTGCTTAAGAAAATTAACAAATGCTTAATATGGACATATTCACGCATTGTTATATCAATCACATCATTCTTTCTTCATTAGACTACTGTGATGACACTCGGGTCACTTTAATGGACTGGGTGGAAGTGTTAGAGGGTGATGAAGGGACCAAAGTGGTGATGCAGACTGAGATAAAAACAGCACATATAATGAAAGCATCAGCAGACAGAGAAGAAATAAAAAGACTTATAGAAGGATATCGTGCAGAAAGCAAACATAAATTATAACTTCTATATCACAACTAATCGAACATAAATACAGGAGTTTCTGTCTCAATGTACCTGAAATAGCAGGACATATTTTCAGATCTGCTCCCACTGGTCTGACAGAGAAACAAGGAACAACTACCAAGAGGACAGCAGAGAAGACTGAGGCAGGGAAGATTTGTGTCCTCTAATGGATTTTATGGGAAAAAATGCATTTGGGGCACACTGAGGTATAGCACTTAGAAATCCCCAAAGATTTGCACAGTGATGCAGGTAAGCTCAGAAGGTCTGACAAAAATTGAAACTCTTGACTTGCTCATGCTTTCTGCATCCACAAGAAATGGAGTCGTGTTAGTTTTGCCAGAAAAGGACATGAAAGAAAATTTATTTGAAATCTTACATAATTGTCAGAAATATTAGTCTAATAAAAATCTATGAAATGAGCTGTAATTACTTATCTGGTTAAGTTGCAAAATATTAATATATCTTTCTACAATATTCCTAAACAATTCACTTTTTATGCAGACTCCACACCAAGATGCTCATATAAATAGGGTAAATTTCATATTAAATTTGACTCCCTCAACAGTAAAATGAGAAAAGAAAGCATCAAACACCCTGAGATCTCCTTCCACTTCTTTTAATCATCTCATGAGTTCTCAAAGTGTTAAGTGGGAGGATGTCGATAATTGATGATGATGTTGTCTCTAGACAGGAATTCACCATAGCAGCTGAAACAACCATGTCTAAAAAGTGAGGATAAAGTGGTACTTAAGTACCCCTGGATTTGTCAGACACTCTCCAACAAAAGCACTCAGAGCTGCCAAAAAGAAAAGTCTTGTTCCATCTCCGCAGCAGAATTTGACTAGTTGGATGATGACTGCGTAGCAGCCAAGAAAAGCTGTGACGCGTCTCCCTGTCAGGATCATCACATCCACATGTTTCAGCTCTGACATCTCAGCATAAGCAGGTGTAATCTTCAAAGTGAACCCTGCTGCAATTACACCCAGCGAGTGTTTTAGCATGTCAGCAAGAAAAAGAAAGTGAAAGTTTGACTTTCAGTGCTGGCTAAAGTGTTCTGTGAAGTTTTAAGAGCATATTTGCAGCAGCTGAGCACACTAATTACAATTCATTTTTAGCTGTTTGCTACCAAAGGTGTGACATCTAAGTGGTGGGTTTTAAAGAATGTGTATCACCAAGATGACAGACTGTTTACTTTGTTTATTTAATTTAGTGAAACTCCAAAACTCAACACATATGTGCGGCATAAATAGATATAACACATCACAAATGCTAATTGCTGTATCAACTGCAGTCTAGTGTTAAATGCAAAGCTGGGTGCTATGTTACAGTAAGTAGATATGACTTACATGGGCTTTATCTGCCAACTAGGAAGCCATTTCTTCCCTACAAACCATTCTGCTGTGTTGCTTATCATGTTCTCACCTTCTGCAAAACCCAGGAACATATGCAGGATGTTTATATTTAGGTTTTATTGTAGATTGCATTTGGCAAAAGGCAAAAGGTAAAAAAGGTAACAAGAAGCACTCTGAGAGCACAAACCCCCAAGACAGATTCATCTCAGGGTGCAGTACTGGATGTTCTATAGTTTCATTTTGACTTTGAAGCATACTTTAAGAAGTTAGTTCAGTAAAAACAATTGCAACATGCAGGTTTTTGTTATTTGCCCTGTTAAAACCCATTTTAACATACAGTAGTACAATAACTTTTAATATTTTTAACATATAAACGTCATAAATAAAGTGGAAAAAAGTTTTCAGTGAATTACTTATGTTCACATATTGTACATGTATTCACATTTTTATGTATTTAAAAGATTATAACTTGTTACTGTAATGTACCTAACAAAGCCATAATACAATAATGTATTTACAATCCCCATATATCATTCCCTATTTACTGTAACTATATGTTGTCAATACAAACAACAGCAGTAAAACAAGACATTTTAAATAGCTTTATATAGCCTTATTATAACTTCAATATAAATCTACTGACCTTCTAATTTTGTCAGAATTAATTCGAAACTTTTTGAACTGTCGTGTTTACAGAAAGAACTATGACACACATGCACACACTCTACCAAATCATAACATCCTTGGTGAATGTAATAAATGGTATTCTCAAAATGTTGTTGACAACAGGAGGTCACCGACAGGGATTACTGCATTCTTCCCAAGATATGCATGTAATACACCATTTGTGCACCAGTGACAGAACTAAATTGGAAAAGACACAAGAGTTAGATTTGTCTGGCATATGTTAGCTATCAGTGTCAGCTGATGTTAATTCATTAAACTAATGTTCTATATTCAGTGCTCAACAGATGCTAAAGTGGAAATTGCATGTTAACATATAAACCTGTTCTTTAAAAGCTAACCATTCACGGGTATAGCCACATATTGTTTCCATTTTCCATGAAATTGGATGTCAAATTCCATATTCAAGTTTATTATTAACAGGACGTTTGCATTAGTTGATGGACAGCATATCATATCTGCCTGAAATGACTTCATTAAATGTTGTCATGATTCATTTAGAGGACTCTGACAGGACAGACTGGACAGGTGTCATGTACAAGCAATGACATGAACACCTAATTCTGTGCTAGCGCTTGGCTGATTATACCTCAATCAGAGTATGTTTATTTGCACAATGTCATTATTTACTATCCATTTAACTGGTGTGTTATACAGTACATCCTTTTTTTCTTTTTTATGATAATTTGCTTCTATTGTAAAGTCTGTTTTGTTTGCTGCAATTTCCCCACACAAGCTTTCATTCAGCAATCGAACAATCCCCAACATTGTTTTGTCATTACCCTTCTATAAAAGCACAAGAACCTTTGTGTTGAAAAGCAGCTGGAAAAGGACTGAATGACAGCGAGCAAGAGTGAGAGGACAATGCCCACCGCAAGAAAAGGATGCAGTTGGCTGGGGAAGGACAGAGCTGCTTACCAGGGTGGTTAATGTTAGAAGAAGAATGTGTGCTGACAAGATAAATAGGTAACTGAGAGTCCTGGGTTGGGGTTGCAAGTGCTACGTTGAAGACAGATTAGATGTGTCACTAGAGCCAAAGAACATTGTAGTGACAATGTCAAGAAATAACACTGACAGTGAGCAGTACTAGGCCTTAAATGTGACAGCACTTTAACCTCCTCACTCAGAGTTCCAGTAAAGGAATTGGAGGAGTTAAATCATGTGTTTGAACTGTCCTCACCCAAAGTTAGTTGATCAATTTAACAATGTCTGCAAACAGCAAAGTCAGTCAGTCCGCTTTCTTGTTTCAGAATTAAATGTAGCAACACTTGATGGATAAATAAATAAATAAATAAACATAATGGCAAGCTTACAGTCCCAGCTCTGCCTTTCACCCTTTGACAGCTAGAACAGGATATATCCCCCCTGAATTGGAGAAGTAAATGAATGGATGGATCAGAGAGGATCAAGCTTATCCGTTTATGATTTCAGCTTTTTGTGCACAACCATCAGGTCAGCATTTGTGATTTGAGTAAGACTTATTGAGAATATGGAATATGGGTAGCCTTAAAGTAACCTAGTAACATGGTAAAGTAAGAAGGTGACAAAAGTTAACATTATTTGTTTACCCTGAAAAATGGGAAGGGCAACTTCCAGAGCTGAAAGACGAAGACAACATGGAAGTGCAGATCCTCTCTGTGGCACTGGAGGCTGTCAGACCAATTTTACCTTTTTTTTTTTTTTGAAACTCCGCCACCTGGATACTGTAGTGGCAATGGTTGTTTTGATTGAAAGAGGCTGCTGGAGCCCATCAGTTTGCTAGATTTCACCACCACTACGTTGAGTTATTAAGCTGTCTCTTTTTGTGTGATTTGCAATTTCTGTAGTCTTTTTAATCCTATATCTAACAAATAACATGACTTGTTCTGTGGTACAAAGTCTCAATTGGCGCTTAGAATCTGGCTTTAGCTGGCCAATACGTGTGGCCGTGTGTTCCACCCCACAGTTTGCTAACAACATAGTAAACATTAGCTGATAACATGCTGGCAACATGGCAACATGACAAAATGCTAACATTGATTGTTAATGTAAGCATGTACCACGCTGGCCATAGCATTAAGTTTTTTTGTTTTTAAAAGCCTCAGGTCTATTTCTAAAAATCTGTTTACTGACTACTTAAAATTTATGTGTCGAATTGATCTTACTCTCCTACTCTCTAGCTTTTAATGAACTCTCTCTACCTTGAGCACAACTGTGCCATAAATATTGAGCCTTATTTTTGGTTCTTGCAAATTTGACCATTTGACCTCATAAACCTTACCAGGCCGCCGCACCATGGGCCTAGACAGAGAAAATGTTAGCACCTTGTAAGTGGAAAAACAAAACGAAATTTGGTTTTATTGGCTCACTGATGTGAAGACAGGCAGTCAAAAGAGTACCTCAGTATAGCAAAAATGCTCAGATCAAAACGTACTGAGTAGACTACAAAAGAGTGTTGGTCGTGCTCGATGCACCTTTTCTTTAGATTTGACCTCTGTAATTGAATTTGAACAAAGATAATCCATGTTGTCCAGCCTGCCATGTAATTACAACAGCTTATGATCTCTCTGGATAGTTTCCAGGGAGAGGATGTGTCAGCTTATGCTCCGTTTGAATAAAGCAGTCAATAACTCATCAACAGTGGCGAGTGAATGAGTGAACACAGCAGCATGTTCTTTCTTACAGACACTCCCTACTCACAAATTATACACTGCCTCACACACACACGTGCGCACACACAACTAGATACATGGGAGAGGCTTCAAAATGCTCAAGCACGTATGCAGCTACTGCATTGCACGTACACAGGAAACATAAATAATCTCAGAACTATTATTATTATTAAAAACAACTAGTGGCTACTTGATCCACAGACACTAGCTCATACTCAAAAGAGTACTACACAGCAATGTGTGCTGTGTAGTACAAAAGAGTCACAACCAAAGGAGAAAAAATTTTTTTAATTTAAATTTACATGAAAATGACACAAAAAGTCTCTAAAAGCTGCTTCAAACAAAGTTCTTTACACACAAGTTCTTTAAATGACATTTAGAAGGTAAATAATGATTTTATTCAACGCTGAAATACGTTAAATGTGTTACCTTTGTTATTCATTTGTGTGAAGAATGACAACATATTCTCTTACTGTTCTGCATATATTCACACTTCCTTCATCACCATTTTTAATATGTAAACTGTTTTCTCTTTTTTTTTTAAAATACATTTTTATGACTTGTAGCTCCATTTACGTTAGTTTTGAAAAATGACACGGAAGAAAACTGATAATTGCTTTTGCTTTTTATTGGAATAACTGTGCTAAATGTCACTAAATTGTAGACCTCTGATCAGACAAAAACACACGATTTAAGACGAGGAAACTGTTAGCTTTCAAAATATATGAATTCATCACATAAGTATTCAAGAAATTAGCTGCACCACTGATCATCACTGATCCCTATTAGCCCAGTAAATTTATTCAGTAATTTATCACTGACATTATATGTTATGTTGATAAAATGTTTATATCTTATACCTTTATATAGTGGGTATTAGAACACTGCCATGCTCTTTGTTAAATCCAGAACTGAATTCAAAATCCTGCTCCTCACATACAAGGTCTTCAATAATCCAGCCCCATCTTATCTTAATGATCTTGTAGTACCATATCACCCCATTAGAGCACGTCACTCTCCCACTGCAGGCTTACTTGTTGTTCCAAGAGGATTTAAAAGTAGATTCGGAGTCAGAGCCTTCAGTTTTCAGGCCCCTCTTCTATGGAACCAGCTTCCAGTTTGGATTTGGGAGACAGACACTATCTCTATTTTAAGATTAGGCTTAAAGTCTATTTTTTGTTAAAACATATAATTAGGGCTGGATCAGGTAACCCTGAATCCTCCCTTAGTTATGCTACAATAGGTGTAGGCTTCTGGGGGACTCCTTTCTCACTAACTATGTGTTAATAGACCTCTCTGCATTGAATCATACTTGTTATTAATCTCTGGCTCTCTTCCACAGCATGTCTTTTATCCTGTCTTCCTTCTCTCTCCCCAACCAGTTACAGCAGATGGCCGCCCCTCCCTGAGCCTGGTTCTGCTGGTTTGTTTCCGTTAAAAGGGAGTTTTTCCTTCCCACTGTTGCCAAAGTGCTTGCTCAAGGGGGTCATATGATTGTTGGGCTCTGTATGTATTATTGTAGGGTCTACCTAACAATATAAAGCTCCTTGAGGAGACTGCTGTTGTTATTTGGCGCTATATAAATAACACTGAATTGAATTGAATTGAATTAAAACTGATAAATCTTCTTGGCTTGATTGAAACTGATTTAAACACAGCTTTGAGATGCACACAGGACTGCTCTGAATCCTTTTACAGAAGCAACTAAATCTATATACATGTTTATGGTATGGTTTTGTTCTGTCCTGAGACCCCTCTGTTCTCACATTGTCATGCTAGGGAAGCCCAACAGCAATAAGAACCATGTACAGAAGAGTGAAGGCACCAGTGACAACTTATATTGCTCTAAGTTACACATATTTGAAAAGATAAGGCTAGGGTGAAATTTTGGTGCAAAAGAACTGACGATGCACAACAGTTGCAGGCACCTTAAACTCCTAATCCCAAAAGCTTGGATACTGTGTAAAATTTGAATGCAATGATTTGAAAATGTTATAAAAAACATACTTAGAATAGAACTTGGAAAACACATGAAATGTTTAAATTGAGAAATATTGTTTTATTGTTTTAAGAAAAGACTTGCTTGTTTTGATCAACACATCCCAAAAGAGTTGGGACAGGGCCGGTGTTTCGCACTCTTCTTGTAACATTCTGTCGACATCAGTTATGTGTTTTTAATATTTTCTTTTACAAAACTGAAGCTCTACTGCACAGAGGAAGAACACAAATCAGGTTTTGAAATTCATTAATAATCTCATCCTATGAGATTATGTCTCCAGTGAGCAACATTCAATTTGAATCATTTTCAAAAACGGAGGCATTTTTATTTTATTCAATCATTTTCTTTTTCTTTTTAAATTTCCCCTCCTTTCACAACAAAGACTAAATACAGGTATCATTTGCGTTGTCTAGGGGATGAATGATGAATGCAGTTCAGTTGCTATCCAATTTTCCTCCTCTGTTGGCTTCTTCGGGCATTTAACGGTTTGACTGAGTGATGTATGTCCTGAGTGTGTCACACCAATTCCTGCTGCTGCTCACAGGATTTTCAAGACAAGGAAATGCTGCAAAAACATGGTGAGAGCAATTTGTTTATCAAAAGGCAAAGGCGACGGGGAAAAACAATTCACCGCTTGTCAGAAATGAAGTCGTAAATATTGTAAGACACAATCATAGACAGACTGATGTAACCCTGTCAATGTGTGCATAACCTTTACAACCAGAGATTTTATGGTATGTTTACCAAATTGCTTAATAATAATATAATATATTATAAATATAATAATGCTGTGTTCCTGCTTAAAAGGAAATGTGTCAACTTTTCACTGTCATAAAGCATAAAATGAAAAGAACACACTGTTTACTCAGAGGTTGTGTAGAGTTGATACTTTATTCTGTTATTTACCTCTAGCAGCTTTCTGTATCTCAGTCACACTGGATGACCATGGAACGACAAAGAAGCATTATTTACTACTCTACATTTTCTCACAGATATTGAAACTCTTTAACTTGCACTATTGGCCTACTATGAGCCAATATAATATTTTTAAATGCAGACTAACCATATTGTGCAATTACTTTCAGACAAAATACAAACATTGATGCAAACTTTGGTGTAGCTCTAATTCAAAATGAGTATTACTTTAAAAAAAAGAAGAAGAAGAAGAAGAAGAATTTGTCTTACTGTCATAATGTATTTATGTTTTCACTGTGGGTATGAATAATTTGTAAAATATTATAATTTTATTTACATGTTATAGAATCGCCAAATGTTTTGAAAAAATAATTCTGTAATGAATACATTGTAAACATTAATTTTTTTTTTAAACAATTACTGCATATTGCGTTTTCTTTGAACTGTCACTTGTATTAGTATCATCCTTGATTGGTATTTTCTAAACTACATTTAAAATAATATACATAACATATTATAAAGTATTATCACTTAGCAGCCTGTAGCAACAATATGCCTCACAGCTTGCTATGAATGTCAAATCTTTCTCTTGCAAATCCGACAGTCACTAATTCAGACCTTTTTTTAAAAAATTGTTTTCCTCTCTGGATTTATACCCACAGCCACTTTATTTGTACATATGTTGAACTTCTCATTAACATAAATGTCTAGTCAACCAATCACATGGAAGAACCTGAGTACATTTAGTCATCTAGACAGGTCAAGATCTACATCTGAATTTAAGTGGCTTTTCATGGCATGGTTGTTAGTGCCAAATGAGCTGGGATTTTCCAATGTAGAATAAAGCCATAGAAAGATAACAGTAACTAACCACTCATTACAACCAACCATTTCTGAATGTACAACATTTCAAAACTTGAAGCAGTCTCGATTTTATTGCACACTAGTGTCAGCATTTCCCTGTCCTACTACCAACTGAACATGATTTAAATTCCTAATCTTACCTGAGTATTGTTGCTGACCATGTCTATCCCTTTATAACCACACTGTACCCATCTTCTGATGGCTGCTTCCAGCAGGATAACACGCCATGTCTCAAAAGCTCAAATAATCTCAAACTGGTTTCTTTAAGATAACAATGGCTTCACTGTACTCATTGGTCTCCACAGTAACCAGATCTCAATTCAACAGAGCACCTTTGGAATGTGGTCGAATGGAAGATTCACAGCATGGATACGCAGCCCCTGTTAGGGGAGATGAAAGAAAAACTGTGAATATGTAAAAAATTACATGTGCAATTATAATTAAAATATAATCCCATTATAAAGGACAGCATTTTACCTGATCAACAGAAGAACTGAAAACAGTCAATTATAATGTGTTAAAGTGGAGACATTGCAATAATCTTTACTTCATTTTTATCTTTAATTTTAATCTTTATCTTTAAAATCGTGAATACGTTTGAAACAAACACAGTCACTTGGTTACATACCATGCACTGTCCATGAAAGCTACTTGCACAGTAGCTCGCTCTATATTGAATTCAATATTCAATTCAATCAATGAAAGCCATTGAAGAATTCATACAAAGGCCACTAATTACAATCAGCCTACAACAATAACTATTATACTGCAGGCCAATACTGTCAGCGCTAACAATAGTTAATGAGTGACATGTACAGAAGTGGACAAAAGATGTTTTTAGTCAAAAGACATAAATTAACAATGAACCACACCACACTAAGAACAAGATGGATTGATTGTGATAGATTTTTTTCCCCCCAATCAGAAGACTCCTGTGAGGGCTTCAGGGCAGATCTTTTGGATTAACACATCTCAAGTTTAAGGAAGCTGTCTTATTCTTATTGTTATCACTTCCACACAAGCTCAACCTTAATTGGACAGTGCTATAAAACTCTGAATTTTGACTGTACAAATTTAGATACCAATGCTAAGTCACGGGTCTCTTGCGGCATACAAGGCACAGAGCTACTTCCTTCATGCATTTTAAGTATGTGTTGTCAGAAGGCAAAAATCAGAATTTTAACATTTTTGGGGTAGGTTTACATTCTAAATAGAGAGATTGGTTGAAATCTGTCAACAGCAACAAGATTGAGAGGTCCCAGGGACAACCCACAGTCTGTGTCCAAATCCTATGTACCACCGCCAGAACTCAGAATCCCCTCCGATTAAGCCTAGCCAACTGACAGATTTCAGTCTTCTGTCACTTTCCCTCCCTTCATCCTTTTTTGCCATTTTTCATTCACTTTCCATTCCTCTGATCTTTTACTGTCCCTTTAATAATATTTGCTTGTTTTTCAGCTTTCGTTTTTTTTTTTTAAATATACCTGCTTCTCACATGGTGGCATAGTGGCATCCCCAAGCAGAAGATGTGGACATTACAACATGAGTGAGGGGGGTGAGCTTGGTGGGTCGATCTGAACTTGCACACAGCAAGCCTCACTTGGTGCCAGAGCCTTGCTGGATGCCAAGTTTTCTGTGTGACTGTGTGTATATGGACTCTTGGCAATCATTGTTAGCCAAAAGCCAAAGTCTGCCTCTGTGCAGACTTCTGCATGAATCTCTTCAGGGGCTCGCAACCTTTTTTTGGCAGATGAGCCCACATTGATGGCGAGAAATTACAACAACTTATAAATGATTTAAAGACTGCACTTTAATACTATCTTGGACATATTCTGTTTCTTTTCCAGCTGCAGTTACTCTTCTTATGTAATAACTATAATGATTACTTCTCAAGCATCACATTTACATAACGACCTATGACACAAAAGAGACCACATTAAAAAAGGAGGAGGAAATAAAATACAAAAATTAAAAATCACAAAATCAAAGACGAAGAGTACAAAAAATAAATATAAAAATAAATATAAAAATAACAAATCACAACAGAGCCATATTCACTCCAGCTACGTATTTGTCCTGCCCATTTTCAGCACAATAGGCTGTTAAACACAGCACTTAATTTGAAAGGTCAAATTGAAAGAAGGGAGAGATAAGGATTTGGTGTACCAATGAGTACATAAAGCGCCACCATAAAGCATTACCAGTATTTTAGGTAATGTTTCTGTCTTCTTCACTGCCCTCTTACACTGTCTCCCTCGTCACTTCATCGCTCTACTCTCTGTCACACAAGCACCCTCAACCACAAGTACAAACACACTCCAGAGGAGCCAAGGTCAACACTCACTCACAGATGTACATCTGTAGATGGCAGGTGATCTGAAAACTAGTGACACAGACTGGAAGATTTGAGGCGACTGGTATAAAAATCAACAAAGCTGCAGTGGTTAATCTTTGCTTTGATCATAAACAGTGCAGCCACACTGTTTGGATTTTCTTTTCTTTTCAGTACAGATGCTTATTATAGAAAAATTGCAGCTTCTAAGATTAGAGCTGAGTGAATGGAGTAAATTGAATGAAATCTCTGTGGGCTTCATAAGTTTTCATACCTTCCCCACTGTGGATGAAAACACTTCCAGTATCAGAAAAACGTATAATACACTGTAGCATTTCCACATAAAACCAACCTGCTACACTACAGCAAAAATAGAGCTGGCAGTATGGCAAGGTTCGTTACCTTATATATTGCAGTCTTCTGCACCCAGTCTTCAAACACATGATCTATCTGTGGCCTTTTAAGAGGAAATGTCAAATCAGCGCCTATGATGAGGTCTGGACGAGAACAACCAATGGGGCATCACTTTTACGTGGAAAAATAACAAGCGTGCCTATCCTCTGCAACGCACAAAAATGTCCATCGTCAGTCATTTAGTCTGGTATTGATTCTTAAAATTGTTTTTGGAGTCAGGAGATGATAGCAGGAAGTATTATAAATCACTTCACTAGTGTCAAAAAACCTTACTATGTAAGTTGTGGAAGTTACGGCATGGATGGGAAAAGTGTGGAAAAAATATTTTGGGATTTTTTGATTATTTTGTAAGTACAGTTATTTTTTATTATTCATCATAATAAAATAACATGATGTTTAGAATCTCCAGATATCTTTCTCTGACTATATGAAGTCAGTACAAGCAACGGCAGTATCTAAAAGAAAGAAGCTCTATATACAACGCATTGACCTTCAGATCAATCTATTGTTATAAAGAAGAGGTCAGATGTGACATGATGCTTTAAATCGTCCTATATGCTGTCAATGCACACCACACTTGTGAGAATCATAGTCTCTAGGTTTTGAGGCTTTTTTGTCAATTTCTGAACAATAAATCATGATGTTACCCTTGAAGACTTTGGTGGATATAAGCCAGATTTTAATGGATTGTCAACATGAACCCACTCTACACCTGGTTTTATCCAAATTCATTCAAAACCTATTAAACTACTGTGGTTTTGACACATACACATGCACACAACCAAAAACATAAACTCCTTGGTGGAAGTAATGATGCAATGATAGAGCTATATTTTATTCTCAGTATAATACATACACACAATGATAAACACAGTATGTCCTACATGTTGCTGCCATTAAATTCAAAAAGAGCAAATATTTTTCCTAAAACAAGTTTTATAAAATATATCTACTTCTAGGCATAAGCATGTGTTGCAGCACCAGCAATCACCATGTAAAAATATAAACAAAATTATTGTACGTAGTTTAAATGTTTGTAGTGTACAAAGGATTATTATAATTGTAGAATGATTGTGACATCCACTCTGCAAACAGAGGATAAATTAAAAAGTGTAAAAAAAAAAAAAAAGGTGAGTAAAGTCCAAACTTTATTAAGCCTTTCATCAAAGTGAAATTTAAAAAAAAAACCTGGCCAGCGTGTTCTCTGAGCTGCTTGGGGCATCCAGGCCCACACACAGTGAGGCAATGTTTAGAGAAAATGATGAAGCAAGAATGAGAAGGCAACAAGCCAAGCACATGAGAATTGGTATGGTTTACAGTACACTATCCTTACAAGAAGCCACTAAACTCTTTTTAAGGTTAGAGTCTGTTTCTATACTTTAGAACATATTCAAAACCTGGAATGTTTAGAGTTCAAAATAAGGTCTTTCAGGTGTATTTCCTATTTCAAACTCCACTATCATCATAAAAAACAGCAAAACACGTGTTCTGGGCAAAGAATATTACACTGGGTAGTTATCTTTATTTACAATTCCGCAGTTGTGTCTCTTTGCATTGGTATTTGCCAGCACAGATGAACAGAACACCCAGTACCCAGTAGTACATAGCTTGATGTAGATGATGCTGTACATAGGTCAAATGCTGACTGGGTAAAAAAAAAAAAGCAGACTGGAACAGGGAAAGGAACAACAATGGAACTTACCTTAAATGACCTTAAATGGGTAAAGCACTGAAAAAAACCCATTAAAGAGTGAAAAATGTAGCACAATACCTACAGACAGTGGCTGAAATGTACTTGAAATGGACACTCAGTTTCATTTCAGCTCTTTGTATGTTACAATTTCACTCTTCCCTGCAGCTGGTGAGGACCGACAGTAGCACAAGCAACATCAACCCACAGACACACACACAGTTGTTTGTGGCACTGCCACCCCCTTAGTGACACTAAGCGGCAACAACATGTGGATGATAGTCTGCAAAGATCTCTGCAGGGTGTGAATAGAACCATATTGGAGCCCTCAGGGAGTCCCCAGGACTGTCAGGTCTGAAAGTGGATACAGAGAAACATAAAGCCATCCTAATGTAGGAACTGCTCAAATAACAAATGTGTCAGAGAAACAGCCAATTAATTCTGTTTGTGAAATGCTTTTAAGTGGCAACAAACAGCATCTGTGCATGTATACACCAAACCCTATAGCATCATCTTTTCATTTCATTCCTAAATGTTGACCTGAATAAGGCCCAACACTTCAGTGTGAAAGAGAAGAACAAAATAGGCAATAGCGCTTTTTCAACATACTTTCATTTATCATAAAGCGCCTTGAAGGAAAATATAAATTACAGACGGAGAGAGAATAGAACTGCTGTTGGTCCAACAGCCAAGCTCAACCTCATTCAATCATACCAATGTCTGTGTTTAGTTTTTCATCTCTTCTTCCCCGTAATATTTCATACTCTCTCTCAGTCTCCTTGCCTGAATACCTTCTGTCTTTTTTACCTCTTCTTTTTCTGTCTGTATCTGCCTTTTTTGTCTTTCAGACTACACTACTGTGTGACTGCACTTTCAAATATATCCAAATTACAGGAAGAAAAAAAAGTTTGGTGAGGTCCAACAGCCTGGAGATGTGGGGCTTTCTCCTGAATTATGCTATTTGTTTTCTCTCATTCCTGATGGCCTGGTGGGGCTTGCTTTCAACATTTTCATACATGTCCTGCAAAGGCAAGAACAGAGGGGGTGAATAAAAGGGCTTGTGATGGTTTGAGGGGAAGAGAGGGACGGAGAGAGTTTGAGAGAGAGAGTATCATTTGTTTCTATCCTTATCGAGAATAAGTGTGGTCACAAAACTCAAACTAAATCCTCTAAAAAGTAAGACAATTTGGCCACGTTCTTACTTTAGACCAGGTTTAGAAGTTCGGTTAAGATTACAAAGATTCTCGCTAGTTGTATTGAAGATTTTAAATGCTATCCCTCTGCCAGTGATTACAAAAAAATATTATCCAAGGCAAGAGGATCTTTTGCCAAAAGATTTTGGCAGAGTTTGTATCACCAAACATTTTTATTTTCCACCAATTTTGTCATACAATCATTCTCACACATTTTTTAATTAAGGACACATTTGAAAAAGGGTATTGTTTTAGATTTTTGAATAATAATATAATATTATCATTTGATTATCTAGGGCATTTTAAAGGTCAGTAGTTATTTGAAGAATACTGTGTAAATGTGGTTTGGTTAATAAGGAAACTGCCACTGTTTTTTTTTCTTTCAGTTTTGCAAACATTTCACATTATTTACAAAGATTAGGGAGCACATTAAAGGCCCAATCTGTGAATAAAAAGAAAAAAGCAAGAAAAAGTGCTTTTGTCCAGATGCTCAACATGAAGCTGGAGTTGGCAGCTTCAATTGGAAACAGATAGCATGGCACTGTTCAGTGGTAATCAGATCTGATTTGCCTACCAGCACCACTAGAACTCAACAGTTATCAGATTGTGTCTCATTCATTTAATTCATAAAAATGAAAAATGCACGAGATGTCCAACCAAGAAGTAATCCCACATATAATCCCAAAAAATGGCACAGTGACTTTTTGGGATTTCTGCTGGTAGCCTAACACTCTCACATAAATGACATGATTCCAGGAAAGAATTAAGATAATAAGCCACCCTTTGCAGTCTATGTGTGTCTTTGTGAGTGTGTTTGTGTGTTCCTATTTGTGTGTAAGTTTTACTACTTTACTATTTACGTATTTAGTCTATGTGGAAAATCTGATTATCCTGCCTTATATCCTCTCTTCTTTGTTTTGATTCATACATGCATTTCAAATATTGTTTTTCTTGTTGTCTAGCCTGCACTACTGAGAAGAACCTAGAAATACAATAAAAGTAACTGAAAACAGAAAAATATCCTTGATTTTTAATGTGTTAACAGTAGTTGCATACAAACCTACCACAACCAAAAGTGAAACCCTTGTATAGTGGCATTCTCATTCAATATCTATCCTTCAGACTGGGTGGTAATTTACTGAATGTCTGTTTATGCACTCACCAACCAAGTTATTACGAACACCTTTTCAAATTTTGGTTAATCCAAATACCTAATCGGCCAATCTTATGGCACCAACATGTTTATGTGATCTTGAACATTGGTGTTGGTGCCAGATGGACTGTGCTGCTGGTCTACTGGGGTTTTTCCACACAACCATCTCTAGCATTTACAGAGAATGATCCAAAAAAGATAAAATATCCAGTTTATTTATGCCAGAGGTTAGAGGACAATGGTCAGACTGCTTCAAGCTCATTGCAAGACAGCAGTAACCACTCATTACAACCAAGTTAGCTAAAGAGCATCTCTGAATGTAGGAGAGGGGCTACAGCAGCAGAGGACCACACCAGGTGCCACTCCCATCTGCTAAGAACAGGAAACTGAGGCTACAATTCACAAGGACTTGCCAAAATGAGATGGTTAGAAATTATATTTGCTGTCCTGATGAGTCTAGAGTTCTGTTGTGACGTTCAGATTGAAGGATCAGAAATTGGCATATGCAACATGAAAGCATGGATCCATCCTACCTTGTATCAACGACGGAGGCTGGTCATGGTGTAATGGTATGAGGGATATTTGTTGTGCTTAATGCCAAATGCCAAAGCATTGTTTAAACACCACAGCACTATGTATTGTTGCTGGCTATGCCCACCCCTTTATGATCACAGTGTAGCAATCTGCTGATGAATGTTTCTAGTAGAATTATGTCCCATGCCACAAAGCTTAACTCATTTCAAACTGGTTTCTTGAACATGATGTTGAGTTCACTGTCCTCCAGTGGCCTTCCTAGTCACAAGACCTCGTCCTGCAATAGACAGTAGAATGCATCATGCATCAAAAATCTACAGCAACTGTGTGATGCTGTCGTGGGCTAATATCTCTGAGCAATGTTTCCAGCACCTTGTTGAATTTATGGCATTAAGAATCAAGGGAATTGTGAGGGCGAAACTATGTCCAACCCAGCAGAAGCAAGGTATACCTAATAAAGTAGGTGCTCGTACAATGACTACTGAATTTTTTTTATTTATTTATTTTTTAAAATAGCATTAAAATACATTTCTCTCACAATTATGATTAAGGGTATTTCCATTTCCTCCTCTGTATCATTTTACACTACACAATGAAAACAAGACAAAGAGTCAGTAGGGGTGTTGAGTGTCTCTATATTGTTACTGTCACATTCTTTCACAAAAATTGATTTTGCAGTGCTGTCATTACTGTGATAAACATAAAAAATATGAGAAAGCAAAACTCTATTTTCCACAATACCTAGTTAACTCCCACAGGTAACACACAAACTATGTTATCCTTAGACCTCAAGCAGACAATGTTTCCTTTCTCATACCTGCAACACATGCCCAGCTTTTTGATTTTGAGCATGGCTGCCTTGTGGGTTGCCGGTCTATAAAGGTGAAGGCTGTGTAATTAACTTATGAAGCAAATCACATTTGCTAATTTATCCAAATTATGTAGCAATGTTTCTTTTAAACCCCATGTAGGCCACTCCATTTCAGTGAGTGAAATGGTGTACAATTATATATTTTGAGTGGTGTACCACTTTTAGTTTTATAACAGCATGATGTAATATTGACACTGAAAAGAAAATACAGTATATAAATTTTAATGCCACCCACTCCTAGTCAAGAGTCACACCGGCAGACTAACATGTACTAATTTGCAATGAACGATTGCTGAGGCTGGCAGCAATATTAATAATTTTGCAGGTACAAAGTATGTGAGAAAAGTATATTTTGGCCTAACAATAGCGCTAGAAATTTATTCTAAATCATTTTTTGGCAACATGGATGTTAAATATATGAGAAAATACACTTATAAGCAGGAATAAGGGAATCAACAAAGTCATCCCCTGGGAACCAAGGCCATCTGTGTCAGCTGTCATAGTGACGTCTCCAGTAGCTGCTGAGAAATTTCACTTACAAACAAAGATTTTTATCTCCAATGGGATTTTTTTTTCTAATATTATAAATAATTATTTAGTATGATCCACCATCTGCAGAATCTGTATCTCAATATTGCAGCAAATTGTTTAAAATATGTTGATCTATAATCAGATGATGGACCAATCTACACAGCTACCACATCCGTAAAATATCTTATTTTTATGATACTAGTCTTTTTATTCAGGCTTTATTAAAATAAACCAATAATAAAACAAAAATTTGAACATCAACTGTCAGTTACAGATATAAAAATATTTTTTAAAAACATTGTACATCTTATGACTGCGTGCATAAAATTTGTGTGATTTAGTGCAAAAAAAGAAAATGCAGTATCTTTTTACACTGTGTCCAAGGTGTATGTAAATGTGTGTATTTATGTGCACAAGGGCATATGCTAATGTGAAGTGTGTGTATTTTTGTGTATGTGCTAGTCCCCACTCCTCATGCAGCGCTGTCACCCTGACTCACAGCCAGACACATATTTCATGGCTTGATGGTTTCTCTGTGTGATGCCAGGGCCAGATAGCTTATCTGTGAAATCCTCCTCACTTGCCTGGAGTTTAGTTCAATAAAATGCGGGAAAGAACAGCCATTGACAAAGAAACCCCAGAGAGGAGAGAAGATCAGATACAGGAGCCAGATACACTATTCAGGTTGGGAGACTCAGGTCAGACTAGGGCATTAAAGAGGCAAGTAAGCGATAAAAGCAACATGTAATAAGTGTACAAAGCATTCATCTACATCACGCTTTCTGTAAAGTACTGCAGTTTTGCTTTGATTTTTTGTACAGAAAACAAAAAGGAACAATGATTTCTCCATAATTTTCAGATTTATCTTCAATTATATTTCAAAAACAATGTTTACATTGTGTAAAAAAAAACGATTTCGTATATCAAATAGTAAAACACATCTTATGTGTAAGATGTGTTATGGATGGATGGATGGATGGATGGATGGATGGATGGATGGATGGATGGATGGATGGATGGATGGATGGATGGATGGATGTTCTTAACTATTCACTTGGGCATTTTTTGACGATCTCACCTCCATCTTTACTTCTGAAAATCTCAGCTTAGGTTTTAGCTACACAGGTCCAGAAACTGACACATGAGCCTTTGTCAACTTCCAGTTCCTTTTGAAAATGTATATTCCCCAACCAGTTGATAATAGATTGTTGGAGGTGGCTGGCTGTTGCTAGGCAAAATTGGTTGCAGAGAGTATGCTGCATCGTGAACCTCTGATTGCTCAGCTTGCTAGTAGATTGACAAAGTGGCCTATAGATTGCATAGAAGATTCCAACTTGTCTGCAACCCCTCTCACTCTAATAAAAAGTTCACCTCAAAGTAAAAGTTGTGCTTTACTGCTAAAGAGATGCAACTTGAAAGGCATATGCTCTCCATTTCCAGTTTGTATTGCATTCTTCACAGTTTTACTACCACTTCATCAAGTAGTCTGTGAGTCTTTGGAGACAAGTTGGCATCTTCCATACAAACTACCTTAAACTGCAGCAATTTTCTAGCAATCAAAGCAATTACAGGTTTTCATACAGCATTGTATACCTTTTGTTTACAATTTCATCTAGTAGCAGAAAGCAACTGCCTGTAACCTGTAACCACTCGACAACTGGTCAAAATCAGTGAATACTTCACAAAAAAAGGGGGTCGGGTTTGTTTTTAATCTGTCATGTATGAAGACAATTCAATTAAAGTATTACCGGCTGAGCCAGAGGATTGTGGAGTGGACCAGAAGTTCACCATTGACAAGGTGTTGAGGAATGTGTTTGAACAAATTTGATCTGCAGCAGATCCTCTATGCAGCTTACACAGCTTAAAGGTTCTGCTGCTAAAGGCTTGGTGCCAGATACCACAGCGCACTTTTAGAAGTCTTGTAGAGTTCATGTTTCATTGGGTCAAAGCTGCTGGCAAGATACACTGGAACAATAGCACATTAGAAAGTGATGGTCAAATGTTTTAGCATGTCAGTGTATATCTGGTGAGTTTGTAAGTAACTAAGGGCACAAATATGCAACTCCAGAAACTAAAAGCTCAAGAAGTATACTAGAAGACCAGCGGCAGGGGGTGCATTTATGTCAGTCAATGCAATCACTGTATTTATATGTTTTAAATAAATAAAAAAAAATTGATCAGGACACAAGAAGTAAAAGCAGGATAGTGAAGGACAAATGAGTCATGTTTTGCATATGAAGGGCACTGAAGAGGTATAAATGACTCTTCTTTTAATGAAAATAGGTGATAAATTTGCCATAATGTACCACTTATTCTCCTATTGCCTCTATTTTGAAGGATTTTTGGGTCAACCTTATCTGTGTGTGCACACACATACACACATAGCTGGAGCTGAATAAAACTCTGCAGTAACACACACACACAAGCAGAGAGAGAGAGACATACAGGAATTCAATATCACTGCTTCAGTTGCTGTGAGATGCTTTCCCCACTGGTGTGCACACACGCACACACAAAACTTCAGCCAACTTCTCACAGTGGCATTGTTCAAATACACAACTGCCCTAGCTATGATTAATTCATTATAAGACGAAGCATAGTATATGTTGTCTGTGTGTGTGTGTGTGTGTGTGTGTGTGTGTGTGTGTGTGTGTGTGTGTGTGTGTGTGTGTGTGTGTGTGTGTGTGTGTGGGGACAAAGAAAAAAAACTGTAGGGGAGAAGAGAAAAATGCGAAAAAGATGGAAAAAGAGAGGGAGGAATGGGGAGAGAGGGGAGATTCAGAAATGTAAAAAGTCAGCGTATAAAAAAACAGACAGAAAAAAAGAGAGAAGAGGGCATGACAGGTTTGGGTTATTAGTGCTCCCTAGTGGTCAGCTGGCGGATTTATTCATTTGATTTATTACACTGTCCCTGCTCTGGGATTTCATGTTTGCTCCCACTCACATTCTTCTCATTTTGTATTTATCATGTGTGCAACTTCGAAATTGCTGCTGCCATCGACTTTGAGCCTCTTAAGTAGGCTTGATATATACCCATCCCCACTCCACCTCCATTCCCACACCCACAACAAGAGTCCTCTACACATCATCAGTTCCCCACCAGCTCCCCTCAAGCCAACTCAAACATACAAACAACCCAACAATGAATTCTGAGACAGACTAATAAAGGCAATTGTGTTGATGTATGTAGCTGTTAGGCACGGCTACTGTGCGCCAATGGACAGTATTTTGCAGACTTCCATCCCCATTGTTCCATCTGAAGCAGAGTTAGGAAAACACTCCATTTATCGTATGTCAAACAACGGCCTTGTGTTTTCATATAAATGTTAATGCTCTCTCCCCGTGCACACTGTTTAGTCCAGGGGGGTTCTCTCAATAAAAGGAAGAAGGAACCGCAGCCGAAGGAAGAAAGACTACAAGGCAGCCGAAGAATAAAAAAGTAATCCAGCTTTTCACTAAAATCCTGTTTTTCAAAATGTCACATTGGATTAATAAAGGCCTTACATGGTCATGTAGTTTTGTTTTGTCCAGCTGAGGAAACAGGGGCATGAATGAAAGGATTACAAACATGGCTGCACACAATTTCTTAAATAAAAAATGTCTTTTTTGTAGAGTTCATAACTCTACAATTCTACCAATAATGCAAATCAAAATATATTAAACACAGGGGGAAAAATATTACAATTTCACTGTACCTGCAACTGTTATGCAGGTAATACTGGTGTGCCACAATGACGACTACGTTTCACTTAAGTCTAAAGGTTTACATGCTGATAACCTTTACAGCAGCCCCATTGTTTTAAGTCCTTATTAAAGCAAACCTCTAATCAGTCAATCACATGTAAGTAACTCAGTGCATTTAGGCATGTAGGTATATACCCATCTTCTGATGTTGCTTCTTGATGAACAGGCAAAAAGCATCATAAAGTTCATGTCTTCTCATATTGGTTTGAATTCAGTCGACTCCAGTGACCTTCACAGTAACCTGATCTTAATCAAGTAGAGCACAATTGAGATGTGGTTGCATTGTGGATATCCAGCTGAAAAGTCTGCATCTGTCATGTCAATGTGAATCAAAATGTCCGATGAACATTTCTAGCACCTTGTTGAATCTATGTTATGAAGAATTAAGGAAGTCCTGAAGGCAAAAGCAGATCCAACACCGTACAACCAAGGTGTAACTAACAAAATGGCCAGTGAGTGTATGTACGGTAAGTCCAGACCTGTTGGGCTTCATCACTGCCTGACACAGATAAACACATCAAATTAAACTAGCATTGTGGTACATCATAGTAGTTCTATTTTCTTTCTATTGATTGGGACTAGTTTGGCTACTTGTAGTGTAGCTATGTGGGACAAAATCAATGTTTACTACAAGTGTAAATTAATAAAATTATTGTATTACTTCAATCATCTAGAATTTCGAAGAAAGAAAAATTGAAAATGTTATTAATAATCTTAAATCCATTGAACTTGACTGTGTGGATGGTAAGATGTCCACACCCAAAATATAGTCATTGCACTGTCTTAGAAGTTTAACCACCTATTTTGATGAAAAAGTATAATGTCCAATTATCAAAATAATTTGCAATCAAGGGTTTAAGATTCAGTGCATTTTTCATTTCATAATTTCATTTCATTTTCCATCGTTTTCCCTCATTCAGAACACGTAAGAGGAAAATAAATCCAAACTAGCTCATATTTAATACATTTAGTGTTCAGTTTGTCAGTATTATTCATAATCTGATTCATATACAAATTTTACTGAAAAAAATCATGGTGAAAATGTATTTTCTATTTTCAAAACATTGTAATTCATTGAAAAAAAAATAAATTTATGACATCCAAAATCCCTTCTGTAAAAGCTAATATAGTATTATGAAGCTGACTTTCTCCAGTTATAAATTATTTTTATAAGTACATTCGTTTTTTGGTTTTTTTATTACACCACTCATTTCTGTTTTGTTAACTACTTGGGTTAAGGCAGTAGGTGTTGTACACCCTGGACAGGTCCTAGTCTACCAGACACCTAATACAGACAGAAAACAGACACATTCACAACTAGAGCCAATTTAGGATCACCTGCTGACCCAACCTAATGAGAGAAATGTCACATAACATTTCAGAAATCCTGTGATGCACAAAGTTATTTATTTACTGTAATCATGCAGGGAGGCTTCAAAGTAATCTTTGTTTTTTGATTTTCCCCTGCGTTCATTTCCCAAGTTTTGCAGCTGTCTCATTCACTGAGTTCTTTGTTCCATGACAGCTGTTAACTCCTCTCGACAAACCATTACCACATTATTTTATACTTGTCTTTCCTGAAAATGCTGCAACAGTAACAGTCTGTAACTTAATCTTTTCATAGAGAAGAAATTTTCACCTGTAGTTGCACCTCAAACCTGTGGAGAAGCCTTAAAATTAGAAGCTGCAAACAAACTTTATAGCAAGAACAACACCAGCGAATGTTTCTGCCCATATTGAGAAAAGAGATCAAGACAAGTTGAAGAAAAACAAGCAACCAATCCACAGGGATTTCTCTCTCTGTATTTCTTTCTATCTCCACAGTTCCACAACTCCTCTACTCATCTTGTGATCTGTTCCCTTCATTTCTTCATCCATCCCTCTATATTTCTTCCCTTTTTTTTTCCTCCCAAAGGTGTGCAAGTAAAACTTCTCTCATTGGCACCTTGGAGACAGTCTGGCATGCTAGAATAAACATTTCATAATGGAACTATTGATTTGCTGTGGGTATTTTTTTATTGCAGGTAAAAGTATTCTCAAGGTGATGGGGTAATAATATGAAGGGCTTTTTTATTTGTTTTATTTATTTTATTCAATCAATGAAAGCCGGAGAAGAGGTGAGAAAAAAAAACAGATAAAGGAAGAATGAAAACAACAAAAACAAACATTGTCAGTGCATTTTAATTTTAAAGTGACCAATAATGTCATAATAAATGAAGAATCTTTTAATCTTAATAAGCTTAGGATGAGTCAGTTTATATGAAAAAATCATATAAAGATGGATAAAATAATCACTGTGAAAAATAAGTCATTTGGTATGAGTCTGATTCTTTAAAATCAATTGTGATCTGGCAATTGTTTGTTGAGAAGGAAGAAATATTTTCAACATAGCAAAAGGAAAGCATATCAAGTCACAAATAAATAAATTATATCTGTGCTGCCCTGCACTGTTAGTGTATGTGGATTTTTTTTCAAAACCTGCATCTTTATTTATTTATTTATTTTTACATCAAAGGTACAGTGTGTAAAATTGCTACATGTCAGTAAATTACAGTCAGCTGAATTTTTCTTTCTTAGCCCTTCCTACTCAAGTTTATAATTCTAGTTACGGTGGCAGCTGTAGAACAAATAACTCCCACCTACACTCTAGTGAGTGTACGCTGTCAGTTTGCTGTTTACCTCAGCTGTCAATATGCTGGGTGTCCATGTCTATTTGCTCTAAAGTAAACTTTATGAAAGGACGGTGGTATGAGATGATGACTCACTGAAGCTCACTTCTCTCTGATCAGCAACACTGAGGTGAGTTGTTGAGGATATCCTGAACTTTACTGTTAGCCACTGTTAGGTGCTGTTAGACAACGTTAGTCATAGTTTCTTTGAAGTGGGGCTAGCATCGTGTTTATCAGACTGTTAATCAGAAGGAGATTGTGACTTTTAGGACACTCAAGCCAAACTTTAGATGAGAGATGATGAGATGAGATAGCCTTTATTTGTCAGTTGCAGGTCTTTTGTCCACAACCAAAATTTAAGAGGCATAAAGTTATCTTATAACGACTTGTCGTTGTTTTTAGCCAGTTTGTTCTCAGCTGACCAGAGATGGGAGGACCACATGTCAAACTGCTGCAATAAGTAACTATGAAAATATCAGAAATACACATTATTATATATTACAATACAAGCATGTTTATGATGCTTATTTATTTCTATTGCTGATGCCTATGTTTAAGATGATGCTTGAGGTGAAGAAGATGAGGTGGAAACGAGAGAGGAGTGTTGGTGGAGGAGGAGAAAGACATAAGGGGAAAGAGATGATGAATACATGTACAAATATTAAATGGTCGCATATAGTTTAAAAGAGCTATTTGTGATCTTTAAATTAAAAGTAACTTATAAGGCATGACACCAACAGTCTCTAGTCACATACTTAAAAAACGTTTGTTTGTGTGTTATCAGAGCATTCTGGTGTACATTCATGTGGTACATTAGTGGTCAGAAAACACTTGACCAATTGTAACCTTTAAATAGAACAAAGTCTTGTGTTGCTGCTGGCAACACCAGTGGACCCAAAATATTGCCCATTGCCATCTAAAGTATTCAAAGGCCAGCTCAAAATAATCCGCAACTAGAGCAGAAAATACCAATAATTCCAAAGATCTGGAAGTAATTATTCATCACTGAAACTCCGTACTTGACACCATCCCCACAAACTCTTCAAATCTGTAACTTGTAGTTTTACAGAACATTTAGTAAATGTTACAGAATGGCATTTTCCCTGTTTTTCTTAAATCTCACCTCAACAAAATCAAAATAACTGGTAATAGAGAGATCTATTTCAGAATTCTTTTTTCTTTTTCTTTTTTTTTTTACAAATAACAGAAAAAATACCTTTCAACTTACAGTCTTTATTATAAGTACCAGTTTTGATAATCACATCAAGAAAGTCAACAAAACTTTTCATCACTTAAACATTTTTTATGAAAAGTTCGTAAATTAAACTGACTCTGGAAATTCGACCACGCTTTCATATCAAGCAGGTAAGATTATTCTAATTGTCTATTTGCAGCAGTCTCCAAACAATCAGATTGTGTGTGTGCTTTGTAGGTTTTATCTTGCCTTGAAAATCTATACAGTTTTATGTTTTATTTTCTGTGTTAAGCACATTAAGTTTATGAATAATGAAACATGCTATATACAGTGGGGCAAAAAAGTATTTAGTCAGCCACCGATTGTGCAAGTTCCCCCACTTAAAACGATGACAGAGGTCAGTAATTTGCACCAGAGGTACACTTCAACTGTGAGAGACAGAATGTGAAAAAAAAATCCATGAATCCACATGGTAGGATTTGTAAAGAATTTATTCGTAAATCAGGGTGGAAAATAAGTATTTGGTCAATAACAAAAATACAACTCAATACTTTGTAACATAACCTTTGTTGGCAATAAGAGAGGTCAAACGTTTACTATAGGTCTTTACCAGGTTTGCACACACAGTAGCTGGTATTTTGGCCCATTCCTCCATGCAGATCTTCTCGAGAGCAGTGATGTTTTGGGGCTGTCGCCGAGCAACACGGACTTTCAACTCCCGCCGCAGATTTTCTATGGGGTTGAGGTCTGGAGACTGGCTAGGCCACTCCAGGACTTTCAAATGCTTCTTACGGAGCCACTCCTTTGTTGCCCGGGCGGTGTGTTTTGGATCATTGTCATGTTGGAAGACCCAGCCTCGTTTCATCTTCAAAGTTCTCACTGATGGAAGGAGGTTTTGGCTCAAAATCTCACGATACATGGCCCCATTCATTCTGTCCTGAACACGGATCAGTCGTCCTGTCCCCTTGGCAGAAAAACAGCCCCATAGCATGATGTTTCCACCCCCATGCTTCACAGTAGGTATGGTGTTCTTGGGATGCAACTCAGTATTCTTCTTCCTCCAAACATGACGAGTTGAGTTTATACCAAAAAGTTCTACTTTGGTTTCATCTGACCACATGACATTCTCCCAATCCTCTGCTGTATCATCCATGTGCTCTCTGGCAAACTTCAGACGGGCCTGGACATGCACTGGCTTCAGCAGCGGAACACGTCTGGCACTGCGGGATTTGATTCCCTGCCGTTGTAGTGTGTTACTGATGGTGACCTTTGTTACTTTGGTCCCTGCTCTCTGCAGGTCATTCACCAGGTCCCCCCGTGTGGTTCTGGGATCTTTGCTCACCGTTCTCATGATCATTTTGACCCCACGGGATGAGATCTTGCGTGGAGCCCCAGATCGAGGGAGATTATCAGTGGTCTTGTATGTCTTCCATTTTCTGATGATTGCTCCCACAGTTGATTTTTTCACACCAAGCTGCTTGCCTATTGTAGATTCACTCTTCCCAGTCTGGTGCAGGTCTACAATACTTTTCCTGGTGTCCTTCGAAAGCTCTTTGGTCTTGGCCATGGCGGAGTTTGGAGTCTGACTGTTTGAGGCTGTGGACAGGTGTCTTTTATACAGATGATGAGTTCAAACAGGTGCCATTCATACAGGTAACGAGTGGGGGACAGAAAAGCTTCTTACAGAAGACGTTACAGGTCTGTGAGGGCAAGAGATTTTCCTTGTTTGAGGTGACCAAATACTTATTTTCCACCCTGATTTACGAATAAATTCTTTACAAATCCTACCATGTGGATTCATGGATTTTTTTTTCACATTCTGTCTCTCACAGTTGAAGTGTACCTCTGGTGCAAATTACTGACCTCTGTCATCATTTTAAGTGGGGGAACTTGCACAATCGGTGGCTGACTAAATACTTTTTTGCCCCACTGTATATATATATATACATATTATCACCCCTACTATTACATAAGTTAATATCTAATGAGCCAATCTCTGTTATTGGAGTGTAAACAGACAAAACGTTTAACTAATTTGCCTCAAGAAGATTTTAGATTGGCTGGTAATCCAGCTTCTCAACTGCATACTAACAGTTTCTTAAATAAAAAACAAAACATAAACAGTTTAATAAAAATTTAATTTAAAAAACAACAACATGTGAAGAGGTCTTAACATAACATGACATAGTGTTCTCTTTATTATGAGCTTTAATGATCATGGCAGACATCTTTAGGTATTCACTACCTTGCAATGGATAGCTTACGTCTATGACGACAACCTCTTACAGCAGGACACACCAGACCCAGAAACCTCAAGTGGTTTGGGAGGACACATTAAAGCCTACTAAAGAAAATGTATTCCCTTCATCTTTCTCTCACTCCTTCAAATTTTCTGTACTATCTCACTTGAAAACATGTTTCGCACTATTGCACCCCCTCACCATTTTTTCTCTCTCTGTCTTGAAAACCCTCTTATTCTCTTTCTTATGCTTCCCAGCATTGTGCTTTGATTTTTCACCCCGCCCCACCGCTCTCTCCCTCTATTTCGCAGGCTCTCAGGGTGCTTTGTATCCCCCAGACACAATACCATCCATTCATATTACATCAAGAGACAGTGACACCAATTATTTGAAGGGTCCATTAGGCTGCACAACCCCATGATCCAGAGGATGAAGGGAGAATAGAGACAGATGGACAGAGAGCTGGGAGAAATATGAAGGACATTTGAGCTTAGATTAGGGTGAAATTAGATGTAGAAGGTCTGGTGAAGTTTCGAGGGAGGTAAAAACTTCAGTGGACCAGCACTTGAAACTGTCAAATCATAATAATTAATTGTCATCAAAAATAACTGAACTCCAATTATGACTTTGATGTTTGTAGCAAAAACTCAACAATGCAAAAGCTAAAAGACAAAACCAAGACTGCTGCCTCTAAATCTTTATAATTATTATTATTCTGCTCTTATATCCCGTTGCTGCAGTAGGATTGCCTCAAGCTCAAAATTTTCCCTTGTTAACTCATAATTTTTAGTTTCAGTTGTGAATTGACTAGGCTTTGTTTCTAATATTATTATCTGAGCATTAAAAAAGGACTGCACATGTGTAAGTATCATTGCAAAGCAAACCTTTACATCGTACTTCTTAAAGGGCATGCACAAAGCAAGCTGTCAGCTGGCACCTGCAAAAGCAGATATGATTCTGTGTGAAAACCAGCAGAGACACTGTCAAACCTTAGCACAAGAAGAGTTCCTCAGCATTAGCCAGTTCACCTGATGGTTGAAGTTGACAAGTAAATTGTATTTGTTTTGCTTTAGAGTGTGTTATTATCAAAGGTTACAATTCTTTCTAAATTTACTGCTAACTAGGGGCAGCGGCAAGTTCTTGACTAGACATTTAAATCTAGCTGGCTTTGCTGGTTGTGGACAGAATTGTAGTTGGTTAAACATGTTATTCTTATTGTATTAATGTGCAATGGAAATTCCCAGTTTAAAGATGAACACTGCAGGCTTGTAGCCCTTTCAGACAGCTGCAAACTGTTTGGAAAGTTATACACAGTTCAAAGTGATACACATTTCAGCAACATGTAAAACATAAATGTATTAATTGTTTCATATAGCTCCCAAAACACTGACAGTGTTTAATTTTTATTCTCTCATTTCAAAGACTAACATCCCTACTGCTAAGGAAGCTAGCCATCACATGTGACAGACTAAAGTATGGCTAATGCAACAGCTTTAATGACGATTAATTTACTGTTGGCTTAATTCTGGATTAGTACTTTAATCTTGTTACTCATACTTTTGTAGAGAGGTTTAATTGCTTTATTGCTTTAATTCGTGTTTCACATATCCAGCTGCAAACTAAACATTCGATTTTTACATTTACTATAATCAGGGTAGGTAATGATATATTGTGCAATATAAATTTCCTAGATGTCCACTCCCCAGAGATGTTAAAAAAAGGTGCACACATCATTAGACCTACAACACACTAAAGGGGCACCCAGATGACTTTCCCAGTGCATTTGTAATGACACTTGTGCTCCATGTGGACTCAGAACTTGAGACTCAAGTTGTACACTCAATCATCACAGCCACAAATATTAGTAATGAGTGGAGAAAGAGTAGTGTTTGTAAATCTAATATTGAACAAAAACATATTTAAAGTAGATAAAACTAGAGAGGTCATATGTGAATTTATGTCATCAGAACTGAAGATTATAGTTTCTGATTTCAACCGTATACTTGTGATAAATAACCAAATGAATTGTGACCATGCAAAACACTGTGTAGTCTGAGAGATTAAATAACCATTAGTGCCACTTTTGGTTTCTAACTTTCATACTGTAAGAAAAAAGCTCCGCTCTTCTTGCATTGCATCATCTTAAAGAGCACACATCCTCTTCTCTTCTATCCTTTCGCGGCATATTTATCACTCAAAATTTGTTCTCTCTCTCTGGACTTGCTGCTCCATTTCTCCCATTTTGTGTGGGCACTAAGTTTTCCTCTGAGGCCACTGTCATTGTTTTCCATTTGGGATGACTCTAAACTCTTCAGGCATCTCCACACAGCAGAGAGGGAGATGGAAAGACAGGGAAAGGGATAGAGAACAGGGGCCAAGTCTGGGAACCAAGGATCCGTAGCCAATCTACCATGATGCTTCGGTCTGCAGTTCTGGGAGTGAAGTCAATCTCCTGCTTTATAATTTCGTTACACACATTCAAGCTCAGATGTACATGGACACACACAGCCGCAAGTCCTACTTTTTATTACACATGTGTTGAAAGTACTGCGACACACGTCCACCCACTTAAATCAGCTGAAAATGTCACTTTTTCCACTCTTTTCCTTTGGAAGTTAGAGGGCTTAATCGGCTACAAGTTTGGTGGAAGTTTTAAAAAACTGCAGAAGTGAAAAAGAGGGAAAACACTGTGGCAAGAAGGTGTGACATGGGGGATGCTATCTTTGAGTTGATTTAAAGTTGGTCTGAACATAAGAAAATAAAATGAGAATTTTATCCCTCATGTGGGGCATCAAATAAATACTATCAAACAAAACAATGTTTGGAGATTTTATCTTAGAAATTAACTGATTATCAAAACTATTAGTGATTATTTTCAGCTTTGAGGGGTAATAAATAGGGTTAAATACCAACACATATATACACACTTCCAAATACACACAGATATATATGGAGGATCCATATACACTTTAATTTCCACTTTTTTTTACCCTTTCAAAAGCTGAGGAAATACCTGTCTTTGATATACAGTCTATGGCAAGAACAGAAGCAAGCACATACACACAGATATACACATAAATAATAGGCTACAAAAACACCTCATGCTGCAGGTGCCAATATTGCAGGTGGCAGGAAGCATGTGGTGTGCGTCTGTCAGACACTCACACAAATGACAGTGTGAGACTTTGTAGAGCAGTGTTGCTGATGCTTACAGCATCACCACATAGCATAATTATAGAGCAGACTGTCTCTAAGCTGTTGCATCTCTTCTCTCTTTTACATGCAGGTAAAAAAAAAAATCAGCCTTTGACAGCTTTTGTTTTACAGTCGTTTATTTTCAAAGCCAGAAGTTGCTTGACATCCCAAAAAACTATAATATGAGGGGTTCTGTTGCAGAATCTCCCACTGTTTTGGGTTAAGTTAGATTTAAGCCAGCTATTGAAAACAGTCCACCAGACAACAGACAAAAGCAGATAAAAATGATGCATCAAACACAGCTGCTATACCCCCTGCAAATACACAACCTAGTAAATCTAATAAGAGCCTATTTAATGGGTCAACCCTATGATGGGGTTCATGATGTATGGGGCAATCTTCTGCTCGCTCGCACCCTGCAGCACTTAAGCCCTTTTGACTGTTTCCACAACATCCATAAGGACAAGCTCAGCCTGAGAGCCACTGGCCTAGATGAAGTTGGTAAGGGTGGAAGTGCGGTGGGGAAGAGGAGCAAGTTAATGAAAAGGAGGGAGAAAATTTTAGATAACATCTGTGGTTAAAGAAAATAAGTTTACGACTAGCAGTGGCAGGTATTTCCTTCTCTGAGGCACTAAAACGCCAGTTCTTGAGAGCCACCAATTTTGAGGAGCAATGCATAACACTGGAATACTGCAGCTGAACTGAATGTGGCTGGAATTAAAAAAGTATAGTTGCCTCAGGTTCAGACCGCCAGCTGTTCCATCCCCCTAACAAGTATTTGCTCGGTGATTGGTATTGATCATACACACTATCAGCCCCCTGCAGGGGTAAGTTTGACTCAACTGAGATAATTATTTAGTGTTAGAAGCGAGCAAAAATCTTTATCTTTTTCACTCTAACTGAAAATCTATCTTTCAACCTAACAAAGTCGACTAAAGCCAAACTCTGGTGTTTACTAAGGAATTACCAGTCTGAATTCACCTCTCTACTTGTGGAAGCCCCAAACGCAATTTCATTGTTCTTGACAATGACAATAAATAAATACTACTACTACTACTTGTACATGGTGTGCCACTCCTCTAACCCTATTACAGCTGGCACAAGCTTTGTTTGTTGATGTATGTTCAGCAACATTTGCAAGCATCAATATACCTTTGAAGATGTATGTTATTCACCCATTTTAGTATAAGTTCAGACCAAATCATGCTTTCTAAAATGGGTCAGGGTTAAAAAAAATTCTATCAAGTCTGTTTAATAAGGGGATTTTCTATACTAATACATCCAGGGTAAAGTCACACTGCAGCAGTTACTGAACATTGCCTCATGGTCCTTTTGGAGTTCTTCATGTTTAAAACACTCAAATCTCCATCCTAAAGCAAATCAGTTATTGATCATTAATTTAAACCTCGAGAATGAATTTTAAACCAGCAGTGGATTTTCATATTTCTGTCTCATCCAGCTTAACTTTTACTCCAGTCATACTTTTTAAACTTTTCCATGGACTGATATAAGGCAGTGTGAGTGAAGATGATGCAAGCTTCTTTTAGTTTTCACTCCGTCCTATGGGTAGTCACTTTGTGACAAATTTATTCTACATGAAGTAGTTCTTTATTTTAAATTTTTAGTTTTCATTTATCGTGTACATTTAATAAGCATTATTTTTGCTCTCTCTGTTCTAAGGGCATGTATGTCTCCTGTTAATGTAGTCTGTGTGTGTGTGTGTGTGTGTGTGTGTGTGTGTGTGTGTGTGTGTGTGTGTGTGTGTGTGTG
>NW_005187427.1:955234-956267 GCF_000239375.1 Pundamilia nyererei
GCAGGAGACAATACTGGATCTCTGGATTATTTAGTATCAGTCACTGTCATACAGAAATGCAGGGGAACCATGAGCTGTGTGCGGTGCACGTCTTTTAGGCGTGGCTCCCCTGATAAAGCACAGAATGAATGCCTTTAACCAAGAACACCAGAGATTTCTTTTGCTGTTAGTGATCAGGCTAACTTATCATGCTAGCATTACAGTTGTATCACTGTTATATCACTTTGCAAACTCAGACATCTGCAACACTCACATGGTCAAGCTTTTTTCCTGGTGGTTTGTGCATATGCATAGTGGATAAAGCTATGATCTTTCACAGTAAACCGATGGGAGACCAGCAAGTGAGGCAAGCTGCTGGTGGCTCTATTCTCACTGCACTGACATCAGTTATTGTCTGTACTTTGTTAGCAAGTGGACAAGCTTCAGTGATTTGTCATTGTAACAGATGAGTTTCCTCTTGCTAACCACCATGGCCAACGTGTGTGATGTAGAAAAGATGGAGTGTGTTAATAACTCATTTAATACTTTATCTAGGAACACTGATGATGATGATGATGATGATGATGATGATGATGATGATGATGATGATGGAGAGTGGATCGCAGCTCTGACCATGTCTGATGTAATAAAACAACCAAATTGACCAGGTGCAGCCTCATCATCACTTTCAGATTAGCATCTATGAGAATGTCCGAATGTAATATTTTTGACCAATTTTTTTTGGAAACACTTCAACTTCATTTTTCATTTACATTTTTAATTTTCCCTGTATATATTCACAGTCACAAACAGTTAAGCCTTTTAATTCCGCTAATTTTTTTTATATTAACACATTTTAATATCCTTTTTTTTAATGAAGGCATAGGTCACTGCAAATATATGATTTATAAAATATGATGTTGGATTATAGAAGAATATAAAGTATTAAAAATGAGTCCAAACTTAAACATATGCAGTAATAACATTAATCCATTTAACACTGAAGGGAAACCATTTTCATTGCATTTTTAATTATATTTGCTTTTGATTTTTT
>NW_005187427.1:956938-958951 GCF_000239375.1 Pundamilia nyererei
AAAAAAAAATCTGGAGTTTGTTGTGTTATACAGCAAAAAGTAAAATAAAATAAAATAAAAACCTTAAAAATCCGATGAAAGCAAGTCATATCTTGACTATCAAAAGGGAGCTGACAAGGGATTAAGGATAATTTTAACATTTTACTGGTTACATTATTAAATGTCATATAATAAGTCCAATCCCTGATTCTCTGCCTGTTGTTGTATTAACCATGTCAGATCTGGTATAACACTAAACCCTCATAAAGGCTTTGATACAACAGAGGCACATCACATTTATAGTAATTGCTAAGGATTTTGTGGGGATATACAATTCCTCAAACTTTTCATTTATCACTGAATATATGTGGATGATATTCTAAAAGGACAAATAACAAGGAAATCCAACAACAACACCCTAATAAATGGCTGTAAAATAATTATTAGATCAGTAATACGCTTAACTTTTTTAAAAATGTCTTTTTTAATCCCTTTAATTAAATTTGGTTGCGATGCTCAGCCCCCCTCCCTTGGGACTAATTAGTCAGATCATCTAAAAAAATTTTAAATCACTTAAACATCAGTTTCAAAAACAATTATCAATCTCAGTTTTATTTCCCATTATTAGATAATGTCTTTATAGTAAACCCAACAAATATACAACTGGCTGATATTATACTGGGCAATACTGACTTATCACAGCCAGGCCCATATTAGTATTGGTTGTTTTCTTATATACTGTGATACAGTATATTGATTTTTACAGAACATAATGCTGAAAAAGGCTGTGGTGGTTTTCAAATTGTGTTATCTCATAGTTTGTCCAGAAGAGAGGCTTCAACGACATTTTAACAGTACTCTCAGCACTGCCTGCAGCACATATAGCAGAAAACCGCTTTTTCCTTTTCATGGCAACTCTACATCAAAGTCTGCCCCACATATTGTTTCAAGACTCAGATGGGACTCGTCACCCAGGCAACCTAGAAGAGAGTGGCCTGGAACTTGGAAACAAGTTGATTTTTTTTTCTTTAGACCTAACCAAATAGCTCAAAGATGTGTACTATAAACTGAGATTAAAGAGTTAGTGAGATACGCTAATCTTAAAGTGATAGTTTTTAGTGTCATGAAGATGGTTCTTTCTTTATCTGTCTAGATCACCATGGTAACTTATAAATGTATAACCCATGGTCCTGAACAGGCTGTGTTCATTTTCAGTTTAAAACTGTGGCCACATTTCCATTAATTATTTTATTTACAGTATGCTCTAAGTGTGATATACATTCTTTGCTGAAGGAATGTTTTATATATGCGATATGTTAATCCATATTTTAATAACACCACTGAATAAAGGCCAGCTGAAAAGCTCAAACTGCATGTATTTCATTGTCACTAGAATTTGCTTTCATTCAGCTAGTGATGCAGAAAATGTGTAAATGTTTTTATGCTTGGTCTTTATGAGCTGCTAAGTCTTTTTTACACTGCTGGAATTACAGCTACTTGAACGCACATTAGGAAATTGATATGTTCTAGAATAATTACCACCAACAATACTTATCCATCAGTAAAATTTATTTCACTTTGATATAGCAACAAACCAAAGTGATTTTCAAGCCTCCTTCACTGAGCTGTGAGAAAGAGTCAGACATAAAAAAAACCCGCAAAGTAACCTTAAATGGTCCAATGTCTCAAAAGATCATTATCTCAAATGTGCAGCAGTCATGTTAGAAATAACCCGCAGCTCTGAGAGTGCATAGAGTGGTATAAAGATATTTTTGTCTTGAGGTGTATTTAATATACCTGGAGATAATATTCTTTTTTGTATTAATCACTCACAAGATTAACATTTTTCTGCAGCATCTTATTTAATTTAGCTTCATTTTCTTTATTTACAGCAACAGGGTTGCCTTTCACAGCTATATTTTTATAGTTCTTATAGATCTCTATCACATTTTCCTCTATGTTAAACTGTCTTCACAGAGCTGGTGGCTAAACAAAACAAAACAGCACCAACAAAATTACACCTTACAGCAAATG
>NW_005187427.1:959402-975538 GCF_000239375.1 Pundamilia nyererei
TTTGGGGTCCTTAGGGACTAGAAAAGCGCTATACAAATGCAGGCCATTTACCATTTACCTGATTTAAAACAATAATAATAATCCAAAAACAGCAGAAGAGTAGTCTTTATTAAACACTGTTCATACATGAGTAAATAGTGTATTTGTTGCCAATATATAAACCAAAAATTGGACATGTTTGATGGCATGGTGAATACAATATAATGTAATGTAAAAGTTTCAGGTGAATAAGGCACAGACTAAAAGGATGCTGCTCTTGATTTTTGTGCAAGAAATAAACTATAGATTATCTGTGAGTCTTAAAAAGAGTTGCTAAAGAGCTGAACCGCAAGAGATTTCACCTCACTGTCGATCATATCCCTGTGGAGAAAAGCTTGTCAGACTGGAACAGGAGATATATGTAAATATTTAAACATCCACATGACACCAAAGCTGACACCTTCAAAAGCCAAGAAAAAGCGATTTTAAGATTTCCATCACAAGCACAGCTTAAAAATAACATTGAAAAGGAGCATGTGGGAGTTGTACTCCGCAACTTTGTTCTGCCTATTAACTGTGCCCTTCTGTGCTTGTTTTCTCCACCACAGAAGATTTCTCTGTCCTCCCACTGACGATTTTATTTACTGGGTTGACAATGTCATTTATATGACAAAACCACAGTGATTTTTTTCCTCTCTGTGGCACACCTCCGTAAGTTTATGGTTGTGTGAGCAATTATTCACATGTGGTTTTACTGCGATTAGATAACCTGGTCTGTCTCATAATATTTAGTGAAACCATAAGTAGAGTTTTAAAATGTAAATTGTATGCAGAAACTGTGGGAGAAATCATTGTGTACCAGAGAAAAACAATATTTGAGTAGACATATCTTGAAAAAAAGTTGAGGTTTGATAAAGTTTAAAGTGAACTAAAACAAAAATTTTAAAAGGAGCAGATGGCTGCTGTTTACATGAGTTTCCCAATGAATCTCTATATAGATAAAAGAAAAACTGATATTTTCACAAGAGGAGAACTAAATATTATTTTTAGTATAATTAACCTTCAATAGGTGTTGTAATCATAGACTATTAGAAAAAGAAGAAAATGCAGCTTTGAGGTTGGAAAAATGAAGCCAATGCTAAAATCCCAAAAAGCCTGTTTTCTATCTGAAGGCCACTCCATGCTAACAGCTAGCTGCAAAACGATTTTCGGTTTTGCAGATTTTTTGAGAAAAAAAAAAAGGCTTTCTGCCTCGACTTCTATAAGCCCGTACCCGCTGAGCTTCAGATCTCAGTCACCCATTCAATAAAAAAATTGAAAACGTTTTTTTTTATTGTTGTTTTGATCATATTATGTTTCCAAATGGAACATTTTCTGTACTATGAAACCACATGCTCATTGGCTACCTGAACACATCTTTTATGCAATGAAGATGGGAGGGGGAAAGAAAAGCAGGTGACATTACAATAGCTACGTCTTTTATACTGTCTGTGGTTGCACTGTCTAATGTGGAATCTGAGCTTCCCTGTTTTTTGTTTTGGTAGCGATTCTGGTCAAACATGCACATTAATGCAAATGATTCACAACCTTAGAAATCCTAAGCCTTTTAAAAGGAGGATAGTTTTAATAAAAGTGAACTTCCAGACTGTAGTCTGGGAAAAAAAATGTATCAAAGATTTTGTTTATGTTATGTTTACTTAATTTATGCGCACATATTTCATTATAGATCAGCTACTTTCCGCTGCTCCTTTCTGTTCTGTATTTAACCATATGTAAGTGTGTGTGCACATGTTTTTATTGATAAGATTTTTATTAGGATAAAAATTATAATAATAAAAGTTTTCCAATAGCTGTAATGCTTCTCAGATCTTCACATGAAGATGACCAATGAGTAGCAAAACATTTTAATTCCACCAGTGTGATATATAGAAAACAGGTCAATTACCAGCCATTTCCTGATTGATTATATCTCTCTTTCAAAAATAATAATGTAATAAACAAATAGTGAATTTTACTTCTTCACATGTGCATAACTTCAAATTGCTCTCTCACTTTAGAAATGCACATCCTACAGCTGCCTTTGGTTTAGAACCTGCAGTTCCAGAGGTCATAACGGCTCACTGGCCCTTTTTGCCAAAAAAGGTAAATAAAAAACATAACAATGACAATGAAAACATTATTCTTTATATTCGTAACTGTTCGAATGTTTTTGTTAGAATTTATCATTAAGTAAAAATGTTTTGCTCTACATCAATTACCCGGGCTCTATTCTTTTATTTTTGCCGATAGGTTAGCAATGAAACTGAAACTTTTTTCTCTTTATATGTAACCAGGTTCAATTACACTTTGCTGCAACTGGGTCCCAAAAAAAGAAAAGAAAAGAGGATGGCTCATTACAGGTGGCTCAAACACAGCACACGACAAAAGGGATAGCACGTACATAGCCAGTGTACAATGCTTTAAAGTGTGACTGTTTTAGCACTTCACAATTGCAACCATCCACTTAAATTTAACAAACATAGCTCAAAGCAGAGATTTATAGTGACTCTGTCTAAAACCAGGCCTAAATGGACACATATTAAATAATCATAAACAGACTTCTGAGCGGTGGTAAATATTTTAATTATTTATGCTTATTAGGGATGTCAATACGCTATTTTATACTTACCAGGCTGTGGCTTCATTATAAGACTTAAATATGTTTTGTGTCCAAAAATGTTTGTTTTTGTTGGTAAAAAAAAAATCTTTCAAAAACGGCTCTTTTCTTGGTAAAAGTTGTCACTACCTTCCCTATGCGGATACAGGTATTTAACTCCTACATTTAACGCATACCAGACAGAAAAACTGTAAACTACTTCTTTTTATTGGGTGGTTTTTTCAAATCCAGATAAAATTCATTATTACAGACAGGTAGGTGTGTGCTCATTACGATAACAGGCATCAGGGCTCCTACAAACCACAGAGAGACTGAGAAAGGAGCAACATAATTAATTTTATTTCAAGCAATTATGCATATCGTTTTTTTGCCTATAATGGTCTATTGTTGTTTTAAATTAGTCTTCTTTTTTTTTACATATTACATAATTCATCATTATCAGTCTGTTTCAGTGCTTAATGCCCTGCACACAGCATTTTTGCATGTTTGTATGCTACATTACCTTTCAGTTTTTATACTTCAACAAAAAAAGAAAATACTATTTGCCTAAAATGTTTTAAAATAAATTTCATTGTGTGCTTTTTAAATAGCATTTGTACATATTTAAAATATCCGCATCAGTATTGCACAGACCACTGGAATCTTTGCATATCATGAATGAAACCACATATTTCTGATCTTACCATGTTCCCATATTCACATCTCGTACCAGTGCACTTCCAGCCAAACCAGGATAAGAGAAGCGCACATCTGACTAGAAAGCATCAAAACCTTGCATAATCTTGCTTTCAGAATATGAAACCTGTAAAAAATGTAGCATGACATCCCTTCTATCAGCCCTACAGTAATGCTATCGCAACCGGTGCAAATCATTAAAGGTAAAAGGTCATGAACCAGCCTTAAGGCTATCACCTATACTTGTATTCATTCTCACCTTTATAGAGTGTGGATATACAAGTGAAGCTGCTAATGGGGATTTCCGCTGTGGCCAATTAGCACATGAAATGTTTTCTCATTGTGAGAACGCCAACATGCCAATTAAATTGTTTATATATATATATATATACATACATGTATACATACAATACATTTTACACAAAAGTATCATAGCTTATAGGATCTTGTTAGTACATGAACCCAATGTGTTATTCACCTAACTTGATAACAAAAAACAAATACATTATTATATTAGCTATTCTCACCACCGACAACACCAGCTTCAGAAAAGCGATGAGTCATGAGATGCTGGAAGGTATGAGCAAAGGTGAAAATAATGTTGGGTTATGTGGGGCACGGATGGCAGGAAGGGGCCAGCAGGACTCATTATCGAGTAGCAACTCTCCTGGCTGTATTCATATGTGTTGACAAGAGCACAGAGAGGAGAGCTGAGAGGAGACAGAAAACAAAAGTATTATTGGAAAATGACAGGGTGGGGCAGAGGATAGAGATAACAGGGAAAGGGGATGAAATAAAGTCTTTAATTAAACTTCTAGTGAGGATGATGCAAATTTCTTAACTTGTTTTCTGTATTTCATAAATTATGTTTTTAAAAATCTAATTCATTACTATTTTCTACTTTTTTAATAAAATACATGGCCACTATTACATTTAAACTCTCATTCCATTGCTATAATTTTGCAATGAAATGCAAGAAATTATGAAGCAGAACTTACTTTGAAGGTGAACACTGTCTATTTCCTGTTTGCGTTACTCTTTCCACAGTTTCCTTGTAACTTACGAGTAGCTGACGAGTGTTTGCAGCCCGCAACTAACAAAAACAGAAATTCTGGGCAACAAACTGTGAGCAGCTATGTCACTCGGCTAGCTGCCAAACCATTTGCAAGGTTTTCGGTTTTTGTAGCTTTATAGGTTTTATAGCTCTTCGCAACCAGTTTCCCATAGTGACAACAAACAATGTCAAGCAACCACTTGGCAACTGGGTGGGGAACACATTTTTCCCTAGCAACCAGGGTTAACGGGGTCACTGACCAGTCTGTAGGCCTGTGTAAATGGGGCTTTATCAATCAGTTTCACAGTGAGGGAAGTGAGGGCCACATCCAGCAGCCACTCACATCTGATCAGGGAATATTAATTTTTTTAGGGGTCCGTGGCTTCTCAAGGTCTGTGTGACTGAAGCCTAATACAGACGATGATGCATGCAGTCAATGGTACAATTATTCAATTCATAAAATTTTTATAAAACATAGACATACAGGATATGTAATGCTATATATCTAAAAGTATTACATACATTTCTATTTCACACTCACATATAGTTCTTTTGCATTTGTAGTGGAATCTATGCTGTCTGACAGAGAGCTAACTGTAGAGGTTGGATTAAAGAAATTTTTGCTTTGAAACACAACTAAAGAACTGAATATCTGCAATTTAGTCTTCTTCAATTACAGAAATTGTAACCTTTGGAAGAAAACATATTCACAAGTTAGGAAGGCCTATTATCATTATCAACATTCAAATGAAGCAATGCCAAGAAAGGCGAGTATGAGCAAGCAACTCATACATCTTCTTTTCAACACCAAGAAAAACACAGGATATAACTGGAAGCACCTTTGAGGGTGAAATGAGAGAAATGGAAAAAAAGGGAGGTGCAGTAAATCAAATACGAGTATAGGGAAGGAGAGGTGATAGAGATATGAAAAGGATAAAGAAAGGAGGCAAGAGAGCCAAAATCAGGTGTTTTCTCTGCTCAGTGCTCAAGTGGAGTTTGATTATCCTCCTTCAGGGTACATTGAACATTTATTAGATTGCATTACAAAGAATAATCTTACAACAAAAAGGTTAAAGGTTAAGATGAATACAGTAGGTACACACAACACTGCTATATATTTTATATTAATATTCAGATAATAATCATTTATTATAGGAATTACAATATGTATTTGTCATAGTGGTGGGTATGGCTAATTGGCAACTCTAAATTAGCTGTAGTAGTAAATTTGTGTCTGTGTTAGCCATGTGATTGATTGGCAACCCATCTAAATGACCTAATTTCTTCAGTCTTTCAACAATCCTTATTCTAAAGTGGGTGTTGCTCATGGATGGATGAATCCATTGTAGTTTTGTGTCTTGATTCAAAAAGAGAGTGACACCCTGGGGTAAAACTAGGTGTGCAGCTTCAATGATGCCAGACACCTAGAATGAACGCCTTTCTATGGGTCACTGGATGTTTTCTGAGAGAAAAACCATGTTTGATATTTAGAACAGCAAATGTTGAAACCTTTGAGGAGCAGTCTAAAGGTTCAATCACCACTGTGTTTTATCAATAAGTGAAAGAGGGTAGCAAAACAGGAATTAATTTATGTGAAAATGTCACAGATTATTGCTTTTGCAGGGTTGGTTGCTCAAATCATAAAACAATGCAGCTGTCACAACACACGTGTGTGTGGCGTGTGCCACCAAGTGACACAGATTGTTGCACAAACCCAATTATATGGTGACATCAAGAAAACACAGTTTCTACGGTACAATAAAATCGGCAGCGACAAAGTCACCAGCAGAATTATCTGAAGCAGTGACATGGAAATGGAAATAACATGGAAATAATCAATAGATTTAAAGAAGTCACTGATTAAATGATTGGCATTTTGCAGGAGAAAGAAGAGATTACAGTACCTATTTAAAGCCTTGATAATGCTTTTTCATGTCCATAAGTGTCTGCTTTGATTAAAGCCCGTTTATTTTTTCACCTCTGTGCCTGTGACAGAGTATAATCAAGCCCTTATACACCTGGACAGCTGGAGCTCAGACGCCAAATATTCATTCCTGTTATTCTTCTTTGAAGTTTCCTACCTGGGGAGTATGTATAGTCAGCGCATTGTAATGTCACAAAAACAGGCATGGACGTGTATGTCCACATCCACCATCGCTCTCGCCATGATGATGAAATTTACATCACTCTTACCGGAGTAGACCATAAAATTTGTGACTACACAGACACATCTGCAGAGAGCCTCAACCTGGCCTCACAGCTGCATGCTATAGTCACAACCTGTACACTCTTGATTTGTTTTGTGGGACATTCATTTTCCATTTTTTCCATGTTTCTCAACACAGTAGTTCTGGTATTATTTGTATCCCTGAACATGACTTTTCAATGACGCAATATCAGCAATATATCTTTTTTTTCTGCAAAACAAAGAAATGCTGCTTTAGTACAGTAAATGAAAGAAATCGGTTACCACAACTCTTTGGGGCAGGAAAAAAAGAATTTTCTAATATAGGGGAGAACAAAACACAACGTTTTCTGTCATTTAATCATTTAAGTATATAACTTTGGTGTCTGAATGGCATAAGGGAGGGTTAACTTTGGTATAAAAATGTATAAAAATACAGTTAAAAGTCCAAAATGTATGCCCTCTTTCACATATAGCTGTCCAGTGGGTCAGATTAGAGTCTCTGCCGGTCGATCTTGGCCCCTGGGCCTTACGTCACAGAGGATTAAGTTGTATTGAGTTTAATGCCAGAGATCCATGTTTGAGTCTTGCATATCAGAGATTTTCACACATCATTTTTATGATTTTTAATATGTTATTAATTACAAAAATTTCACTTGTTTAGGTTTAACCATGAACAATTATTTCAGTGAATATCAGAGTACTTTATTAAGTTGTTACAGTTGTTCCAAGACAATAAGAACAGTAACAGACTGAACTAAATGAAATAATGCTGTCATGGTGAGTGCTGTGTGGCAGGCAGGAAGGACGATCCAAATGCAGGACTCACGGACGGAGGGAAGCGCAGTTTTATCGTTGGGAAACTTTAATACAGAAAACAAAAGCGAAGCATAATAACTAGAGGACTCAAGGAACTGGAAAACAAGAAACTATACGGAGACTAGGAACACGGAGGAAAAGCACCGCACTGAGGAGGTGTGTGAAGGTTAACGGCGTGAAAACAAGCAGGGGGAGACTGAGGACTAAAATACACAGGTAGGATCGCGCGAGGATGGGGAACAGGAAGAAACACAGCTGGGACAAATCAGACATAATGAGACAAGGGAAGGCAAAGCTAGATACACTGGCGCAGGAGACAGACTATCAAAATAAAACAGGAAATATGCCTCTTAATGCACAGACACCGACTCAGAGACACAAGCTTAACTCTACAACATAACTGATATGGTAACAGAAGGAAATAGCTCAATTATAAATATCAATAATATTACAGAGATGAAATTTGACATTTGACTCTAAACTGTAAAACTGTAAACTGTAAAACTTAATTTGCATCAGGTTAATCATTAACAACTAAGAAGGTAGACGTAAAGAAAATGCTGAGGTTTGCAACTGTTGCTCTTCTTTAAAAAATGTGTTTTCTTGGTCCTCTACAAAAAAAAAATACTTGCTTCTGATATGTGATCCTTTAATACGGAAATTTTATTGTATTCTATTCTTAGTGATGCCAAAAAAGGAACAATTTGTGTCCATGAACACCAACAAACATTACTTTTTTCTGAATGTTTCAAGAACTGCTGTGAAATCAGGCTAAGAATTTACGTCAATCCGCCAACTACGCATGAACTCCAGGAGGTGGACATCAAACAGACGTCAAGAAAGTGTAACGGTGACGACTACTCGGCTGTCATGTCTCCAGCTGTCACTGTCCGTGACAGAGTACAATCAAAGCTTAAGAATCCCACATCTCACTTTATTTATTAAAACGACAATACAGTGGAAAAAAACATACACGTATGTCTGCAAAATATAACAACTATGTATTTAGGACAAAAAATTATATATTCTCCAAATCCAACAGCCTTTACAGTAAGACAGCCCCATAGCAAATGAAGTTAAAACAGAGCTGCTGCAATGTCTGAGATTCAAAAACCTGCAGATTAGTCTCAATCTAAGACCCTAAATAATACCAATCAGAAGAATCATGAAGTCATCATGACCAAGTATAGATGCAAAATTTGCACAGGGATTCAAGGAGAAATCATCATTAGTCAGTAAATGGTTTAATCTTTCTTTTTTTTGACAAAGAAAAAAGGTTCCCTGCAAGATCCCAGAAGTCCAATAATGACTAAAAATAATCAAGGGAGATGCATCCATTCATCCATCCATCTATTTTCTGCTTATCTGGGGCTGGGACATGAGGGCAGCAGCCTTAGCAAGGATATTCAGACCTCCTTCTCCCCAGCCACCTCATCCAGGTTATCCAAGGGAACCCAGAAGCATTCCCAGGGCCAGCCGAGAGATATAATCTTTCCAGTGTATCCTGAATCTGCCCCTAGGCCTCCTTCCAATGGGAACACCTCACCCAGGAGGCTTCTTCTGGGGGGACTTCAGTGGATTTCACTGCTACACTACTTAGCGCATAATATATACATGAAATATATTTGATAATGCAATCTTCATTTGTCCTCTATTTTGATCATCATAAGCCAATAAAAGAATCCATTTTCATGCAATAAAAAAATATGAACTAATCATGACGACAGGAGCAGGTTTTCTCCTCTATGCCAGAAAAAGCACTTGGCTGTGTCATTTTCTGCCATCTCCAATAGCAGTCAGCATATTTGGAAGCTTGAAACTAACAGTACATGTTTACATTTTAGGCACTTAGCTGTCACTCTTATCCAGAGCAACTTACAATGAGTGCAGCGGGGGAATAAATTATCTTGGATCAACACGATTGTAAACAACCATTTAAAAAAAGGAAAGAAAAAGAGTAAGTTGAGAATGGCTCGTGCCTTACTGTACACACGATCTGTATTAATACAGTAACAGGCAAATTTGAATTTAACTAGTCAACTCGCATCAAAGACCAAATGTGTCACTCATAAGTTAATAAATACATCTCTTATTGTTTTGTTAACTAACTACTCAAGTTTTAAGACCTTATCTATTTTGTGTATGTTTTAAAGGCATCCGTGAATCTGGCATCCCTCCCCTTTTTCAATTCTTTCACTTCTCATTAGTACATGGGGATCTGCCAGTGCCCTCCAAGGCCTTCCCCAACCGCAGCCAATTCATGTTTAAGCCATTCACCTTTATCTACTAAAAACGCTGTAAATCCTAAAATGAGGACATGGGCCCAGCTAGTGAATCTATCTCTCTAGCATGTTTTTAAAAATGGTTATCAATTTTACTTTAAATGGGACCCCTGAGATAGACTTAGGGCCTTACCCATGGTATCCCTGGCTTACACTGTCTGACAGCTCCAGCCATGGATGAATGGAGTTTAAACGGGTAAGATAAACACAGAAATGTAATATGTTCTGTAATTATTGCTTATATGCAAAATATTATATGATAGTCATCCGTGCAATGACAAAGATTTAATTCATCAGAACTTCCTATCCAAAAAGAATTATCATGGTTCTGAACTACAAAGGGAAAGGATGAAGGAAGAGGAGGAGCGAGCAGAAATAAGCTGAGCTCCAGTTAAAGGCGCACACAATACACTGCATCACTCAAGGTGTTAATGGTTTCACTATGAGAAACATAATGAATAGCAAGTATTCTGCATGTTGCCTATTTATTTGCCCGCATCAGGTTTGAAATTATTTATTACAAATTGTAATGAATACAACAATTTGTTTTAAATATATAAAAATTGGAAGCCTGTTACTTTGAAACATCAGTCAACAGTGTAGAAAACAGAGCAGGTGAGCAGGACTCTGCAGGAGTCTTGAAGGACATGAACTCCTGAACTATGGTACTAGAAACATCAATGCCACTGGAGGAGGACCAGGAGGAGTAGTGTGTCCTTGAAATGGCTTTGGCACTCTTGCAGTGATGTCTGCACACTCCTCCTCTGTCTGTGTGTGTATCATCTTGCTCCCTATTACTTTATATTTATCCATCTCCTCTTTTATCCGTCTCTAATAGCCCATCTGTCACCTTCTGTCCTTCCCTCTATCCATCTTTCGCTTGCTTTCTCTCTCCATTAGTAACTATCCATAAAGTCTTTGCACTAACTGACCTCTACAAACTTTTCATTAATGCCCGTGTCCCCCTGATTGCTTTGAGCATGCGTGAACACAAAATAATGCCAACGCAATTATACTGTATACACTGTATATGCATGACATCCATAAAATGTGTTTTTGCACAAGTGCAAACACACACTAGAGCGATAAACACAGAAACACACGTACTGCATACATTCACTCATTGATGCACTAACATGCATTACCATTATTTCACTGATCTGAAGAAGTGGAGCATAAAGGAGCAGAAGATAAAGTGCTAAGGTTGCTTTGTTCTCCTCCAGCCCTGGTACAACTACTAAACATGCCTCCCGGTGAATTGTGAGCTACTAGCAAGAGAACAGCCAAAAAGGATACTAAAAATAGCACAGTGGTTTGTTTTAGTCACAGGAAGTCAATCAGAGTTGAGTTGAGTAACGGGCAAATAGGAGGAGATTTTTTCTTACGGTCATCGTGGACTGGGTCTATTTTTCTATGACTATATATTGTTATACAGTGAGGGGGAAAAGATCTTGCATGTTCCTACTCTAAACAGCCTTCTACTACAAAGATCATCCCTTCGATCGCAGATGCATTAGTCTCCATCTTCTCCTCCTCACACAATCTTAGAGCTCTGCTGCACTCGTGGGAGCTGGAAGGCGGCATTATTTTTATTTATTTATTTTTTTTACACATGACAAGGCCATGAAATATGACACTGACGGGCAGAAGCTGCTGCCTGTACAGATACAGAATATAGAACGGGGTTTTACAAGCCAAACCGTTCTGACGTGACGGAACTGCTGGCCATCGCAGCTGCTGAGGAGATGGTAGGTAAAGATGCCAATTCTGTCACGCCACGCTGTATGTAAATGACAGCCCACGTCAGTCAAGCACGGAGAGCTGAAGAGATCGAAAATGAAGGGAGGTGTGAGGGTGTAGACAGAAGGAGAGGGGAACACTGACATACTGGTCAGTGCTTTTTAATGTCAATTAAAAAGCAGCACCATGACAGGAAACTTGCCATAAAGCCAGGGAGCTGTGACGGTGTGACTAATGGCAAGGACAGACCAATGCCTCGCCTACATCCCTCTTTGCTCCATCTTGTCTTTATGCGCTTCTCTCTCATTTTCTTTCCAACTAATTCTAATAGTTTCTCTCATCTTGCAGTTACTCTCAATTTCTTTCCTTTTCCAATTCCTTGACCTCTTTGCGCTCTAATTTCTCTCCCCGACCCTCAAGGCCAAAGATGTGAAGAACATGGATATGGATGTGGCCTTCACATGAGTCATGATAATGGCTGTCCCTGCTATTGACCCCTTCACCTCACCTTTCAGGTCTGCCGAGAAAAACCAAATGCCAACTCTAATTAGCATAGAGCCCATTAGCTTTCCTCCAGTAACTCGAAGAAGAGAGACAGGCTCTGAGTCACCTTATTACACACAGAGTAATTGGGGATTTGTTTCTGGGCTTCACACCTCAAGGACCTCAGTTCTAAGGCTCACATAGCTGCCCTTGTAAATATGTTTAGCTCATATAGATCATTGTAAGTGAACAAACACACAGGTCATATCACTCAAATGTCTTTTGAAGTTTATTCCTTTAAATGTCTAATTTCTTTGTTCTCCAGTGTTCCAGAAAGATTAAATAATATAAAACAGATGTGCATTAGATACACTGATGTTGATCTGTTTTTAAATGCTCTTGATAATTCTAGAACACAAAGTCTTGTTTTTATAGCCATCCAAAGTTATGGCTCTCACAAAGAAAAATGCACTAATCTCCCAAGATCAACAGTCAGAAGCTTGATGTCCATTTTTTTTGTCTTTCTGGGAGCAGCATCGTTGGAAGGACAGGCTAATCATGCCCCACTATCAAAAGAAAGTGAAATACTAGGATTTGATCAAAGCTCATGTCAAAGGATTGCAAGCATCCTTAGTCCCTATTGAGAGCCAGGTTGCCGTGCTTCCCCAGCATCATAAGTGTGGTGTTATTTACAGAACAGGTTTGAAACCCAAACAGCTAGAGAAAACCACCAAGGAGATCACAAAGGCAGTAGAGATCAGCTCAAAACAATTGTAGCTGACAAGAGTCCAAAGTTGAAGTGCTGCTGGAGGTAAAAGCTAATTTAGCCTTCAGTGCCCCACTCAGGCGAGCCACACAGATGATATCTGTGGATAATGCAGAGTTCCCATTAAGACGAATGCTGAGCAACCTAAGAAACATAATTAAAAGGAGGAAGTTACAAAAACATATCTTAAGTAGTCCCACAAAATGTCCTAATAATTTAACTACAGTAGGACACTTAAGAACACCGGCGGCCGGGTTATATGTGGTGTAATCCCAAGGCACTGAACTGAAACTTCTTAAATACATTTACAACATTTATAATGATATAATATGACATTAAAGGCATTAGGCACAGGAATTCAGTGGATTATAGCCACCACATTGTGAGTCAGGAAAACTGATTTATGAATCCATTTGTTTGCAAATACAAATTTGAATCTTTACAAATGTGGCAGATGAACCTGAGGAATGCAGCAACACAGAAGTCACAATCACTGTCTGCTTTTGCAGGAATGATGGCAAATAAAGTGACACAATCTTGGACAGATAATCAGCAAAAGAGCCCCTCAGTGTTTCACAGCCTCAATCAAACACAGCCACGCAGGGTCTGATCTCTCAGGTTGTGGCAGAATGTATTTCACTGGGTGTTTTTCTGTTTGTTGTTTGTTTTTGTTTTGTTCTGTGTTTCAGTGTCATTTCTCCTCAGTGTAATAGGAGATATGACAACAGGTCGGCATGAACGAAGCTCAGACAGGATGGCCCCTTCTGCCTCGCTGTTACAGAAAGCAGACAGAATGAAAAGATGATTGGTTTCTCTGAAAAGTCTGAAGATGGTTCGGCGCGGTGTTCAGGTAAATATTAGATTACAACTGAGCATTCTCAGTGGGCTTGTGTGAAATGTATCCACTTGTAAGGAAAGGGGTCATTTGCACTAGCGTAAAGGAGATTTGGCCCGATGAAGGAGAATGAGCGGCTCTTGATACAGATGAATTTCTGACAGTTTCACAGTAGATGAAGGGACAACCAAAAATAAATCTAAGGAGGGACTGGTCTTAGGGGGTAAAATTGTAACATTCTGAATTTTCAATGAATCGATTGCTAATATATAGCCTGTAGTATAAAAATCACATGTTGGTCAGTAAAAGAAACTAAATGAAAGTTTAAATTCTGGAAGCAGAAAAAAAAAGGACAAAGAAAGAATCCGGGCTGCTCTGTGCTAAACTAAAGGACTGGAACATCAGCTACATGACAAATCATATATTTTCACGGGCTTGTTTTTCTATTGGCCATTGTGACAGCACTAATCAGTGCAATGCATTTGTCTGATGTACAGGTGATTCCATTTGCAGCAATATTTTTCAAAAACTGAGGACCAGTCAGCAGCTTGCATAGTCACATGTGCCGCAGTAGGAACTGAACAGCAGTTCACATTGGCACACATCTAAAATGCACACAAGGATACTAATAATATATCCACTTAAAACATTTTCGAACCTGAATATTTTGCTGACACAGAAAGAAAAATCAACACATCAACAGATTTAGACTGATCCTCCTCCCACAGATATCCCACTCTATACTAAACAGACTGAATGAAAGCAAACCTTTGGTATGGGCATTTGTAATGCAGAGCTACTGAATTATTAAACATATAAACTGATTCACTAATTTCATGTGAGCTAGATGTAAGTTTTTATTGAGGGGAGCCATTATGTAGGAAAAATAACAGTAAACCTGCTGATATTAGACTCACATGTTCAAGCAATAAAAGCAACAGCATTTTGCTTTTAGTATATTTTTTTGTTGTTGTTGTTTTGTCACTTTTAGGCCTTAAAGACTGCAAGCTCTAATATCAAACTGACACATGGGGACATTTTCTCAAATAGTGGTTGACTATCTAAACAGTAACAGTGTCTTATGCACCAGATGGTTAGTGAAAGTGGGCAGCTGAAAGAGGGTCCTCTGGACCAATCAGTCGCATGGCCACAAACATTAACAGCATCCAATCACTTCCACAGTAGCTTAGAGAAGGAAGCCAGTTGTGCCATAAGCAGTTTGTCCAAGATTAGGCTTCCCACTCTGTTGCAGCACACATCAAAACAAAGTTTTATTGTTTCCTCTATGTTTACAACATAATTACAGTAAGATTTATGTCATGACTGTCCTCCAGCTTTGTCTTAAGTGCAGAATTTTGGGGTAGTTGGGTGTCCTTGCAGAAGTGCCTTCTGCCTGCACACCTGGCAGAGCAGAAGAAACAGATTAGGACAGCATATGCACCAGTTATTGGCCAACCTCTGTAAATGTCTGTCTTGGGACGGGCAGTAAAACACTGAAGTAATCTAGTGACACACTATTACTATTTACACATGTTACCTAAACACACACACACACACACAAGATTCTGGCACAGATAATAAAAAGTACTTAAAATTTACGCTAACAGTTCAAATCATATAAAAAAAAAGGCTTTTTGGTCAAAATGATACTATTTTTGGGTAACCATCATAACCCATCTAATAGTTTTAACCATATTTGTGTTTTTCCACTATTTCAAGATGTGCAAAATCATTTTCTATGTTTTATTATCATCATCTTTACCATTACAGTCTCCTTTGTTGTTACAGATGGATCAGACATATTTAGTGATATAAATCAGCCACAACAGTTAGTAATATCAGCTAGTGTGAAATCTGTGTTACATGAACATTTTAACTACATTTAGCCCTCAGAGAATGTGAATTTTTCAAAAGCTAATTTACTTAAATGACAGTAATAATGGCTAAGAAATTCCCTCCAGTTATATATAGGTATGGTGACATATACATAGTGAAAATATGGCTAAATTACCTTCGGCTCTGCCATATAACAGCCATCTAAGCCACTTGACTTTCACATGCAGCTCAGCAATACAAGCCATCTGTCCTCATCAAGAGTAATAGTCTGTTTCTTAAGTTGCCTTATGGGGTTGACCTTTTCCACTATACTGAATGAGCAAATTATTCTGGATTCTGTAACCTTTCTTTCTTTCTTTTTCTCAGCTTCTTCAGAAAAGAAAACGTTCTGCAGCACACCAAAGCCCCAGTCAATTCCACGCCTGTGGAGTCATACATCATATTTTGAGTGTATGGATTTCTAATATCTCGGTACAGCAGTCAAGATGATGTAACAGATATGGACTCTGAGCACATATCAAGTAGATTCCTAAAGGATATTCAATATGGCTACTATGGAGCATTTGATTGGATTATTACAATAGATAACCTGATATACCTAGAAGTTACCTAGAAATTTTAAACATGCTACTGGGAGTAATTACAGAAGGTATGCTATTCATTAGGAATAAGGAAATAAGACTATAGGAAATAGGACTAAGGCGTTACACCTGATTTAATGAGATTATCCCACTGCTCTCTTTTGCATCCCAAATTGAGCTCAACGTTGCTTCCCCAGAACAAAAATAAGGTATGAATTAGCCACCAGCAGAAGTGTGTGTGTGTG
>NW_005187427.1:975692-1000796 GCF_000239375.1 Pundamilia nyererei
GGAGACGGCTACAAACTAAAGCATTCAAAGGGCTGCAAGTGGAACAGAAGCAGTTAGTATCTGTACAACTATTATCTATCTGTGCTCAACCACCCACCATCTGTCTCCCTGAAGTTCTGGATAAGATGATCTGTCCCATAATAATCTATCACTTGGGATAAATCTGCATAGGGAGACTTGATCTGCAATTATTGCCCCCAACAACACAATTCTCAGTCTTTCCTCCATGAGAAGGTGACCATTCATCCACCCTAGGTGCTAATGCTTGCGTCACCCTCGACAGTAAATAAACCAGTTTTTTCATCATCAAAACAGTGCCCCCAAATGCACTGCAAGACCTAAGAAAACCGGGAGTTTTATTTATTTATTTATTTTATAGCTGCTTTATACTCATAATTTTACATCCTAAGCCTCACTACAGGAAACAGCACGCTGTACCATGTTGATCCAAAAATGTATAAATGATGATTCACCACCCTGACCACAATTTCCTGCTTTGTGTGCCAGCTCAGTTCAGTCACTGGGAGCACACACACTTACACAAATTCAAGGTGAACTAAAAAACAAAAAACAAAAAGCCAGTGGGACATAATGGTAGGTTTGAGGAGAGTGCAAATATTCTCAGGTGGAATTTATGTAGTGGTAGGAAGTGTTGCAGTGACTGTGGGACCAAGGGACAAAAGCCCAATGAGCCATATGAAAAGGAAGCACTGAGTATGCTGAGTCAGCAGTGGAGCACCAGGTTTGCTCTGTAGGAGGTATGACATTTAACTGTGTATGCACAACCTTTTTACCCTTTGTTTTTTTAAAGAAAAACATGTTATTTGTGTTAGGAAGGCACTGGAGAAAATATAATTCTAACATTATATTTTATATTTTTGTTGCAGTATATTGTACATTATTGTATTGTACACGATATATGTATATATAATTTTTCTAGACTGGGTTTGTTCTGAACATGTGGGATCTACCTTCTTTTTTTTGTATAATTTAAAAGTAAAAATGAATCCAGATGCTGGGCAAACAGCACTCAAAGAGCAATAGCACATTTCCAGTCTGTTTCACAGTTCATGATGACACATATATGAACTAAAAGTCAAAGGCTCCCTCAGTAAAACTGCCAAACAAGTTTGGGCCAGGTGTGGTTCTGAAGCAAATGTTCCCAACAACAAATTCTAACTTTAAATCTTTTCATGGCAGAAGTGCATGTGTTAACTTTGTTTTGAGGTTTGGGGTTTTTGTTTTGTTTTTTCATTTTTCCTTCCTGGGTTTAATAACAGACATCTTACCTTGATGCTTTTATAGTTTTCCTGACAATGTATCTTCACCGCTCCCCACCTGATTTTATCCGTGTGACGGCTCAACTTGGAGCACAGCGGGGATGGGGGGGGGTTAGGTGTGGGTGCAGCTCACTTTTCTAAAATGCAGGCCTTTCAAATCCCATATCTGCTTCTACCTACAGTCAGCACCAGCAGGTGGAAAGGTGGAGAGACTGAATGAGAGGCAGAAAAAGGAAGGGGGAGATGGTGGGAGGACAAGAAAGAGACTGCCACAGCAGGTTCCCTTCACTATGGCAATCTAAGGGAGACGTGAGTGGTGGGATTCAGTCTTCTTTTTTTATTTTTGTAACATATGAAGAATGCGTTGGGGAGTGGGCGTCCTTGGTTTTTGTGAACTCAAAGCGTTTAGTTCACCTGTCATCCCTTGACTCATTTACTTTCACTCTAAATAGCCACTTCAGCATCTAATACATAGCCCCGGGGTGAGTTTGGCCTCTGCTGTGTGCAATATTGTGTTGTGTTTGCTTTTAAAAGGCAACAGAGCTGGCGCTACATTAAAAATAACAGCTACTCCTTTTCCAGTACATAATTGCTGCCCAAGGAGGGGGAGGTAAAAGAGACAAGAGCAAGAGAGACAAGAAAAGAAAAAAAGGATATGAGACTGGATATCATGAAGTGGTAGACTGGCAGAACAGGGGGGAGGATTGGGCCAAAGTCGCACTCTAAACTCCCACTGGTTTTTTATGTTAGTTGAAACTCCATTAGCAACGATTAAAAAGCCATCGCACTAACAGCTTGTGAACCTAAATAATCACAGGGTCCTGTTTCACTGACGACTTTCCATTTCCTGATGAGCCAGGAGTGTTCAACTTTTGGTCCCATAAGGACTCCAATTGCCACATGTGAGGGGGACCTGAGAGCAGATCTGGTCAAGGAGTTGAGGTGTGCATTGGCACATTTGTTTTTTTATTTCACCATTTGCATGTTAAGCCTTTAGACTGTTTACACGCTCACCAGTCACTTCATTAGTTACACCTTTCTAGAACTCGGGTGGATCCCTCATTAACTTCAGAGCTGTCTTACCGGTAATTCTTTGTGGTCATAAAAGGATGGACCACCTCACTTTACATTACCAGTAGATCCATGCTTCCATGTTGTTTACACCAAATTCATATCCCATCTCATCCTCAGACCAGGCAACACTTTTCCAATCTTCCAATGTCCAGTTTTGGAGAGTCCGTATAAATGTAGCCTCAGTTTCCTGTTATTAGCTGAAGCCGATGTGGTCTTCTGCAGCTGTACCCCATCTGCTTCAAGCTTTGGTGATGCTCTTCTGCATACTTTGGTTATAACAAGTGGTTATTTGAGTTTCTTCTTTGAGTTGCTTTCCTCTCACCTCAAAGCAGTTTGATCATCCTACTCTGGCATCACCAAGGTGTTTTTACCCAGAGAACTGCTGCAGTATGTGTGTATATAATTGCCAGCAGTGCTTTATTTATCCAAAGCCTAGGTGCTTTGGATAAATAAAAACACTGCTTTTAACCAGGCCCGGCTTTTTACTGTTTGTTTATAACCTTGTGTAACCACAAATTTCCTCAAATCCTCACATCCATCAACACATATTTTCCAGTTAAACCACTTGGATGGCTGCAATGTCACCAAGAGATTAATTATTTCTGAGCGAGAAAACATAAAAGTACAAAAGTAACAGCCAGAACTAATAATGAGATTCCAGGAGTGAGATTTCCTGATCCTGAGCCAGATTAAACAGTTTTTACTGGCTATAACAATCTTACATTTTTGGATGTTTATTAAAATGTCATTTGACTGATAAACTAGGTGGTCTTGTTGTTCTATCCCACTGGCATCCTATGAGTCAAAAAACATTTACTAGATGCCAAAATGAAGCTATGATGCTTTGTTTTGTTGTTTTTTAATAAGCAATCCATTTGTATTTTAGCCAGTTCCGCTATAATCTGAACTGGTTTTCTTTCCATCTACTGTTAGGTATACTTGGTTGTACGGCTATGTGCTGTGACCTTCCTGATATTCCGCATGGATGCGAGAGCACATTTACCTATACCTTCCATGTGCATACACAAGGAAAGCTGAAGGCAGGGAAAACAACTAAAAGACCCCAACACCAAAGACGGCGGTCATCAGTGACAGTGGAAATGGTACTGATTAAATCATACACCACATAAAAGGAAGCTCTAAGCAGCTTGTAGATATGCAGTAACTGTGGGCCAGCTAAAGCAGATTAAACACCCTGCCTTAACTAAGACTTACCACTTGGATGTGTGGAAGCTTTTCCGTCAGCTGTTGACTGACCTTGAGATCAGCTGAGCTGGCGAGAATGTAGCTGAGCTTAACCTTATGTCCTTATTTTAAGCCTTTGCTGCTTTTTTCATTGGTTTAATATATAAAATCAAAGTTTTGAATCAAAAAGACAAAAATGTAAAATGTTGTCAGGAATGTGTTAGAATACAGTTTGATTTAATTGCATTCTATGTATTCATTACATTGGTTGCATGAGTAATATGATGCAGTGAGGTGACCATTATGATCCCCGTAGTTAGAGCTTAATTTCAGTACTTCCATCCATGCTATGCTTGCATGCATCGATATTTACGCTGCTGTTATTTGTCACAGCTATACTTTTTTTAATCACACAGATACAAATGAGTTTGATCAAAGTTATAAACACAGCTTAGAAACACACAGAATAAGTTTTTTAAAGAGTCTTCCACATGGTATGCATATTCCAGCTGTTTGCATTTTCTGTTTTTACAGCACAATAAAGGTAAAAGCAATTTTTAAAAGCATACACCTGTGTATGCGCCATAGTAGCTCCTCTGTCAGCCTATCTCCCCTCCTCTGTTCTTCTGATGCATTGTAGGCATTGAGACAACTTTCAACATGGGGGTCGTGAGATTGATTTCCAGGTCACAGGCAAGGGGATGGACAAGAAGGCAAGAAACACTGTAAAGCAAAATACAATAATTCTTTCCGTCAAAGCCTGTCCTACACAGTACACACCGGGTTAGACTAAGAGATAAAACACAAGCGAGAATGCTGACTCTTTTTTACTTCACTTTTACCACTTAATTTTGTACCTCCCCAAATTACTAGAGGCCATTGCGTTAAAGGGAAAGATGCACCCGGACATTAATCGGTGTTGTACTGCCCACATCCAGTGATGTAGCCACCACTCACTCAGGTTGATCTGATGATGTAGACATCAAAGCAGCATGATTTTAATGCAGCGAGAGCAGATAGAAGCTAACGCACAGGCAAGAACTTTTGATACCAGAGTTATACGCCTCTCATGGTCATCTAATCACAACCCATTTGAATAGTTCTGATATGCCATTTATGTTCACTGGAAGAACAGGGCAAGATAAATTGTAAAATAATAATAATAATAATAATAATTTTAGTTTAGATCCATAGTCATTCCTTAATTACTGAGAAAAATATGGAATAAAGTTGTATTTAAATATACTTTTACTATTGTTTTCTGCACAGTCACATCAAAAACTGCAAATGCAAACTCTGCATATTGTATACATTCTGATTTGTATTTTATTAATGCACATGTCTATCCTAGTTACTGCATTTCTCTAGTTTCTGACTATTAACAGTTGTGTTGCTGCAAATGTTGGAAGCCTGCAATTTCTCTACAACCGCCTGTGTAAACAATTCTTTTTAGCTGTAAAAGAAGATGAATGAAATGACTACTTGAACAAACACTGGTTTCTCTGCTTCCTTTTCTCCTTGGGAAAGGTATTGCTACTGCCTTGCTAAACTAGTTCAATAGCAGCGAAAACAGCAATCAACTCAAAAGATTATTTGATGTGAAATTATTGACTGAAAACAGATCAATGTTGCATGACTAAAAACAGCTGCCAAATGGAATTATTGAGAACAAGTGAAGTGAAGTTCTCTGTACTTAAACATCTTCTGCTCAGTTACATTTTATCTTTCTACGTTTTTCATAATGCTTTTAAGATTGAATTTTGTATGATGTAGCATGCGGATCTAGATGTGATCTCACTGGCAATCTATAACGCTTGTGTTTACATTTACACATGAAAAAAAATCAATCTGCATTAAAGTAAATCCTTGCATATCTGGAAGAGAAACTGAACACAGGGAGCATGCATGCAGCTCTCCTACTGCCTAATCCTAGCCATTAGCTAAGGTAGGAAACATGCTGTGTGTGTTCTGGTGAAGCTTGAAATTCTCATGTATTGTATTTATTTATTCTCTGTCCCATCAGCTGCATGCACATTAGATTAACAGGAAGTGACATGACAACCATCTTTGATATTACATGATCATTTATCAGTGATGCTCTTAATTAGGTAGATGATTAGCTTTAAAAAGTAAATGTAAAGACCGCTCAATTAACTAAATAAATAATCATGTTTTCTGGAATTTTTTCTACATGTTGCTACATGAATTTGTTAAATCTGAATTCTAAGAAGGTTTTTTGACTGACTCTGGATCTTGGGGATGTAACCTTTTTTGAAAATGGTACAGTGGACAAAAAAAAGACTTGGTGGAAGATTGGCAGTAACACTGTACCATAAACCTATTAAAGAACATCTCAGAGAGCATGGAGAAAGTTTATTTTTCACAGCACAGCTGACCTAAATAGATGTTAATAAACGTAGCATTTGTAAAGATTATAAGCAAGGTGGTAAACTTTGGAGAGGGAGATTACTTATATTGCAGTAAGCAATAAGCTAAAAAATAACGTGGCATTAGTTGCCACTGTTTACGTCACATTGTCGTAAATGGTAAATGGCCTGTATTTGTATAGCGCTCTATTTAGTCCTTATGGACCCCAAAGCACTTTACACTACATTCATAAAATACTACAAATGGAAATGTTTGAAAGCCAAAAACTGGCTTGGCTGAAGACTTTTTCTGTCTTTTCTTTTTTTTTTTAAAGGGGGTTAGAAAAATTGTGATTCCCAGAAGATCAACTTATGATCTTTTGGCCACATTACCCACCCATAACTCACAGTATTAAATGCCACCTCCAGCCACCCCAGCTTTTCTTTTCTTTTTCTTCTTTTTTCTTTTTAAACTTCAATATTGATCTTCGATGCCAGCGCAGAAGCTTGCAGTAATTGAGTCTTATCTTGATGGCTGTAAGTTTAATGAGGATGGTTGTGGCCACAGACTCCCATGGGTTGGTGAAAGGGATGGATAAAAGGGATGCAAGCATGGAGGGAGGGAAGGGGTGAGTAATACAACATAAGGTTCCCTGTAAGAAGCTGGCCAAACAAATGACTAACTCACACGATCAAAACACGGCGTAAAATCACACAAAGTATGATAATAACTCTGCTGTTATGTTATCTCTCAGTCAGCACACTGGGTTATTATCAAACAAGTGAGAGCACAAGAAAGACAGACAATTACACAGATAAGAAAATCACTAGCTTCCAGTACTGATAATTATGGGCTTTTCAGACATGCATCCCTTTAATCTGACAGAATCTGAACATTGTGATCTCTTGACTGAACTCATGGCCAATATTACAGTCTTACTTGTAATATCTACATATAACTTTCATCATAGCATACGTCCCAATTGCATAAAGGTGAATGAATGGAGAATCATTCACGCGATTATGATTGCCAGTTTAATTAAATACATTTTTGGAGAATGCACCAAACAGAAATAACATGTAATGAAAGGAAAATTAATGCATAACTTTATAGAACAATGAAAATGTGACAGAATGTTATACCCTTGCCTGATTTTTAAGCGTTGTTTACAATGGTAAAGTCGATACCAGCAATAATAAGGAAAGATTTGCATTTATTCTCCTTGGATGCTTAAAGTCTCACTGAAACAAATTCCATCTATATTCTAAAAAGCTCGCTAAATACCGAGGGGTTCAGTGGTTCAAAAGAAGGTCAACATCTGTTTTCATTTAGTTTATGCATAAAAATCAATTGCTCATGAGGAAAATGAATTTAATGAGTTCTGATAACAAGTGCAATCCATTTTCCCTTGATACTTCACAAATTGGTCACAAAAATGGCAAATGCTCAGTGACTTTCAGAACATTTTTTAGCTCTGTGCATTTCAATGTAAATGCAGCAACTTAGGCAAAACACGGTCAGCTCATTAGAGATCCCCTGCTTGTTTGCAATCATCAAATGCTTGCTGAGGTAACGTGACTGAACACAAACAGGAAGTCTGTGTAGCTGACTGACAGGTGTTCAGACTGTCAACCTGCCTCTTGAGCCATCTAAATCTCCATTACTGCACTGCTAAACTGAGAACACTGAGCCAGTACACATAATGAGGGGAAGTGAAGCAGCGACGCATGAAAATGCTCAAAATATCGAATACTTCTAAGAGTCAGCCATCTCTTCTGTGCTTCCCATGGACAGCCACCAAGGGGCTCAGTGTCATTTGGAGGTGAGAGCAGCATGAGCCCACCACTGAAAATATTACTTTTATTCAATGGCTGTGATATGATTGACAGCCTCGAATTGCTTTGCCCACGACCTTGGAGAACTGGTGCTCAGACTGAAGTTAGCACTTTGTGTGCATTTGAAACTGTGGACTTTGCAGTCAAGCCTCATACTGATGGAGGTAATCGCCTCTGCTTCATGTTTTAAACTCAACAGCGTATATTCAGATACAATAAATGTAACAACAGTGAGTGCTGGCCTTTCTCATGATGTTCTAATGACTAGGTGAGAGACACAGCGTGATGCTGGCACCATATAGACTATTTAAACTGATTCAATTCTATCTGCTGTTAATTATTTGGCACGTACATTTATGCTGACTCATTAACTCATATCATTTTATCAAATGTCTTCCCTTTTCTCTCTATGCTGTTCCTCACCATCTCAACCAGTAACAACAGAGGCCAAATAGGCTGGTGAGACTCATCCTGTTAAAATTGATTTATTTTTTTTCCATCAATTGCTTGCAGTGGTCTCTTTAAAATTCTGGGAGTTTACTTTATAATATAAAGCACTTTGAGATGGCCTTGTTGTGAACTAATGCTATATATACTCTCTGATCATTTTATTAGATACACCTTACTAGTACCAGCTGGGACTCCCTTTGACTTAATTCTTCATGGCACAGATTCAACAAAGGTGCTGGAAACATTCCTCAGAGATGTCGGTCCACATCAACATGACAGCATCACACAGTTGCTGCACATTGTTAGCTACACATCCATGATGGGAATTTACCATTCCAACACTTACCAGTCTCAAATTGGATTGAGATCTTGAGACTGTAGAGGCCATTTGACTGCAGTGAACTTATTATCATGTTCAAATAATCCATCTGAGATTATCTGAGCTTTGTGATGGAACACATTGTCCTTCTGGAAGGAGAGATCAGAAGATGGGTAGACTGTGTACAGACTGAGGCCCCAAGTGTGCCATGAAAATATTCCCCATACCATGATGCCACCACCACAACCATGAACTGTTGATACAAGGTAGGATGGATCCATGCTTTCATGTTGTTTACACCATATCCTAACCCTAATATCCAAATGTCACAGAAGAACTTGAGATTCATCAGAGCAGTTGACATTTTTCCTGTGCAAACCATAGCCTCAGTCTCCTGTCCTTAGCTGACAGGAGTGGCACCTAATGTGTTCTGTAGCTCATCTGCTTTGATGTTCAATGCGGTTGAATGTGTATATTCAGAGAAACTCTTCTAATACCTTAGTTGAATTTTCAGACCATTCCCTGTAAACCCTGGAGATGGTTGTGCAGGAAAATCCCAGTAGATCATCAGTGTCTGAAATACTCCGACCTACCTGTTGGTAGCAACAACCTTTCCTCCCCACTCTGACGCTTGTTTTGAACATTAACAGCTCATCTTGATTACATGTCTACATGAATAAATAAACTGAGTTGGCCATTTAATTGGTGGATTATGGATTATTTTAATAACAAGCAGATAAACGTGTCTTACAAAGCTGCAGCTGAGTGTGAATACAATTCAACAAGTTGTGCTAACATTGTGCATAAAGTATTATCTTGTATGCTAAGGATTCTGACATTGTGTCTAGTCCACACCCTTCAGCTTACTAAATATTTTGAAGTTCATGTTGTCTTTCCAGTTTCTCCTACAAAAGATTGTGAAGCCATCTGTAACATGATTTTATTGTCACAAGCTGGTAGAAAATCATCTGTCACAGATACGAGAGCCTGAAGCAAAAGAGCTCTCCCCTCTGTGTTCTAAGCCCCGCCTACAAAACGCACACAGGTGCTAAAATGAATCAATGCTGAGCCCCAGCTTTACATGTGAACCAAGCTCTGCCCTTTCCAGGTGATGTCACTCTGCTTAATTCATGCCAGATTTTCTAAAGCCCCAAAACACAGCCCGAATAGGAGCAGGAGTCTAAAAATACTGAACCATGACTCCAAATCTGAGATCCATACCAAACTGGGACTTTTGTGTTGTACCACTACTATTTATTTCATTATAAACTCACAACTACCAAAAGAATATAAGTCTTGATATCCGTGCTTGACTCTCTCTGTTAATGTGTATTCGGTTTCTTTTGACATTGCTTTCTTTCCTCTTCACCCTCATTTACCCTTCTCCCCTTTCTTCCTCTCTCCTTCTGATGCCACATGCAGACAAAACAAACACTTCAAGACGTGTGTGTGTCTATGTGTGTGTGTGTGTGTGTTGCGAAAACATCTATCCTCATGAGAAAATGTCCCAAAGGTCTTAGCCAAGTGAATGTGGGCTGATGAGGTGAAAGTAATCTAAATGGTGCTCATAGCTGCAGAGGTGGCATGAAACCCACACACACACACACACACGCAGTCTCTCTCTCTCTGATGGGAAATCGTATCATCTCACACCCATTGAGGCATATGGGCCTTTCCAGAGACCAGCGTTGCTCCAAAGGGAGTGAAACTATCAAATGAGTTGAACCTCCACTGAGAGAAGGAGGTCGCTGCCTTTCTTTTCTTTTTTGCAATCTTCCATCCATTTCTCTCAGGGGTCAGTAATTGAGCGTCAGAAAGTGAAGAAATTGCCACAAGTATTAACAGTCACAAAAAAGCTTCATTTTTTTTTTCAGTTATATATGAACTGGGGAAAAAGCCAACTGGGAACAGATGAGCAGGCCAGAAGGTGGTTTTATGTCTTTCCATGTTTGTACAAAACAATTGTTGTGTGTGTGTGTGTGTGTGTGTGTGTGTGTGTGTGTGTGTGTGTGTGTGTGTGGGGGGGGGGGTGTGTGGGGGGCTGGCAGCCATTTTCCTTGTCATATGGTTGTGTTGGTAAAGATGCTCTCGCTGGTCCCTGAGCTGGTTTCCAAATGTAGAGCAAAGCCTCTCCTGACACACAGCTGCTGCTTGGTGGCTAAGTGAAACTTGTTTTCAACTTCAAGGACAAGGTGACCCTGTGCCACTGATGCTAAAAGGAAAAAATTGAGAGCATCTGATCTTCTGGGGATATTACACAAGACAAACAGGCATCCTCCGATCAGCAGTGCAACAAAGAAAGGCGTTTGATGCAGTGTGAAGATATGGGAAAACCTGCAGTTGTTGATATTGTACATTGCAAGGTGACCACATTGTGCACAACGAGAAGTAGAACATTATGCAGAGTTTTTAAATGCATTTTAAATGCATTGTTAAAATGCATTAATCTATACTCCAGCCAACACCGAGCTGGCCGCTTTGTTAGCCTTCCCCGTATAGAGAGAATAACCCGACGGACCAGTTGCAGGAACCAAAACATGCTAGGTAAGAGTGTTTTAATCTCATGATTCATATAATAGTGATGACGGATTTTTAGGCTAATAGTTAGGCTAACACACTTACCTCTCATCTTTTCTTTCCTCACAAAACCGATAGATCCTCCACTTCTTTTATATGTGCTTTTGCAGCAATTTTCTTATAGCTGGTGTTTTCTTAAGCTGCAGCCTGTTTGGCCTCTCAGGGCCACCGTAGCATTTCCTAGTTGTGCAATTCTTACTAAAATGATCCCAACTGGTGAGAAAGATTTTAAGGTTTTCCATTTTTCCCCATTCTCTACCTCTCAACCATGTTTCATGACATTCCTCTCAGTAGTTTCTGTGTAATCTGGCCTTCATGATTGGCTAGACTTGACATAATGCAAGTCATTTTGGAAATAGAAACAACACAACACCACAACTACTAGAATCTCTCTTTGTTCTGGCTCAAACCAAGTATAGGGGACAGAGGTGGGTGGATCAATCCAAATATCGATAGTATTGACACCAACACTGGTACTGGTATGAGATCGATATTAGCACAATCTGATCAACACATTGTTTCTATCCTCTGAGTTCAGAATGTAGCCCACTGAACTGTGTAAAAAAAAAAAAAAAAAAAATCAGAAATTAGAGCCACATTAACCTTTCAGCTCTCTGAAAACAGTTTAAAAACACATGTAAAGCTGAAAGGTGTGTTTAGTTGTGTTAACTAATTGTTGTAGAAAGTTAAAATAAAAAAAAAAAAAATCAGTGACTTAGTGGTCCTTAAAACTTTTGGAGAATTTGCAGATTGATGATGATTCATCTCCCCGCTTTTCCTTGGTATCAGATTGATTCCAAAATCTGCATGATTGCACACCACTAATAGGTGAACTCAGATGTTTTGCAGCTTTTTGTGGTTCACAGACAGTAGTGACTGATGGTGCATTCTGCCAGGCCTGCTGACCAATCGCAGCAGACTGGGCATTACAGGAGGAAGGGTTTAGAAAGACAAGAGTATTCAAACTTAATAAAATCATCCGCTATTAAATCAGCATAAAAGGGGAACCTTAACACTGAGATAATCCTTCTACAGGAAGTAGTAGTCATACAAATTTGTACTCTAAGAGAGAACTTGAACATTGTGATCACAGTATCAACAATTTATTATCTCTAAATCTAAGATAAAAGTTGGAAAGTAGATTTATTATGTATTTTGAATCTAGGAAAGAGATGTATTAAGATTCACCATTTTCACTTATCCATTTTTAGAAGAACGATTTCATTTTGCTTTATCCATCCCTGGGTTTGCTGATATATTCATAGAAAACAATAAGTGTTCTTTCGAATGCATACAATCTGAATCTTGGCAATTTCTTTCCTCTGGCTTTGCTGCATCTACAGAAATGTAATCTTTGTGTCTGTATTAAAATTCATGAGGAAAGATAAGAGGAGACTTTCATTGGCGTGGGATTTCAAAGCTGGTTGTTCCAGGCAAAGGCAAAACATTTCCTGTACCACTCTCTAGGATCACATTTCAGGTCAGAAAAGTGGGGTCAGTAAGATTAGGGATCCTAGCACATGATTCACTGGATTTCATGTTGCTCTCCACTTTTACATTTGAACTTCCGTAACATGTTGCACCATTAACATTAACCATTCGTGATCATTTTTCCCAGAGAGTTTTCTCAAAGCATAAAATGGCTCACAGCAAAAGGATAACCAAGATTTCTCGTGGATCATTTTGAAACCTGCTATCAGGTTTTAGTATGGATTGTGATTGATTCTTGTGTGCATTACCTTCTTCTTTATAAAGGTCTTAGTGCTTTGGAAACCTTAAAGCATTAGGCCCAGCGGAGCCTTCCAAAAGCATGATCATCTGGTCATCTTTGCTTTGCCATCTTCTGTTGTGCCTCTGTGGAAACCTCAAGGACAGTCTGACCTATCTGGAGGGGAGGATAGATGTAGAAACTCTGCAAGGGTAAACAGCAGAATGAAAATGGTCTTACCTGCTGTAAGTTGTGCACTCTCACATCCACTTAATATCCAGTATTTATTTATTGATTTATAGACTGATTGATATTCTCTTTTTTTTTCTTCTTTTTTTTTACATCTGTATAGCCTGGAAGGTTATATCTGCAAGAGGAAATGTGGTCTGACAAATTTTCCTTAATATGGATTTTGACTAAAGGGAAAAAGAAAAAGACTGGTTTAAATATTACCACAGGAATTCACAATACCACTTTAATTTTCATCATTACTATTATGCACAATATGGCCAGAATGTTGTGTTTATTTCTCTGGGTAATGCAGAATCTTGACAGATCACATTTTCTTCCACTGCAGCTGAGCCAGCTCGAGTTTTGCTGCTGTGCGATGCTACGCTGGCACTGCACAGGAAGCTAAAGATCACTGTGGCCTTACTGCTCCAAAGTCATGTTCAGCCAGTCCTGTTATGATTTGTACACATTGCAGAGAAAACAAGCGCAGATAGCTGAGCACACATTTTTAATGGAGAGAAATTGCAGTGTTAATTAGATACAAATACCGAACCCTAGGTGAAAAATAAACCCATTAGAGTTGGGCAGCAGGACACTTGTTAAACAGTTAATTGTGAAGAGCAGTTTTCTACTGCAGAATATTTTTTATAAGCTTTTCTGGCATTTCCATCAGCTCTATTGGAAAGGAACATGCACGTCCATGACAGACTTGTTGCCACATGCTCATTACCGAACAGCTGCACTTATTATCCACATTAAATTATGTATACAATGTAACAAGCATAATTGCATAAAAAACATTAAACCAAATAAAACTGGAAATATAGTTTTGGGGGGGTTCATAGTAATAAAGGGCAGTTTTGCCTTCTACTCTGACTATATGGATTTTCCATTGTGCAAGAAAAGAATGGCCACAGTTTGACACTTCTCCTTATCTCAATGAAAAACTAATCAGTTGCAGGTGCCTGCACTCTTTGTCAACAGTGTACACTTGTGCCATTGGCGCACCTACTGCTAATTAATAGAGAAGACAGACGTGAAGTGCCATGGTCCTCTCTGTTTTAAGTGTATCTCATGCTGTCACTAGAAATTTGTTTTGTAGCGGGGCTAGACTCTGACTGCATGTTTCCTGACAAGGCTTCAGGTGCCTGGTTTCTAAGCACCAGCTGGTCACTTATTAGCTCTGGCATGCATTGGAAGTGCTATTGATGCACAGTTAATGGAGAAAAACATCCCCAACTCCTGAGCCCATTTTCTCAGTCAATAGCCAGACCTGGCAGAGAGTTTCAACTACAGGTTACATCAGTTAAGCCTCAAAAACTGATGTGGAAAATATTGGAATCTGGAATATCTGAAATAAAAAATGTAGTGAGTTATGAAACAGATATATGGGGGTAGCTTATATCAACAAAATTGCCCATAAAAGTTCCAGTTATACATGTGAATATGAATATATAGTTTTATTCAGAAGGGATGCTGGAAGAAAAACTATCACTCAACCGGCTGATGGTTTCTGAGGCCTCCCAGCAATTTACAATCATCAGTAAACCCCTCATGTATGGCGACAAGCCTTTGGCGGTGACTAAAAGAACAATTTCACAGACAAGCAGCTAAGATGATATTTATCGATGGGGTAGCTGGTCTAACTATGAGACAGAGTGAGAGAGTTCATTAATTTGGGAAGCCCTAGATATCAAGCCACTGCTCTTGTATAATGAAAAGGAACCAGTTAAATTTGGGTAAACACCAGGGATTCTCCCCCTGCTGCCTCCCTCTGAAAGTATTCCAGGAGGGACAATTAGGAAGGAAAACTGAGGAAGAATGGAACTCTGTGGAGTAGGAGTGTTTGGGGATCACTCAGCAGGACTTGGAAGAAAAACATTTGGCTTACACACCACTGAATCCTAACCACAATATGCAACTACAGGCAAATAAGCAAGAAGCACAATAATCTAAACTAATGGATGGACTAATGGCTTTGTTTGTTGTTAGTATATACTGCAGTGTACATATGACAGAATTATACACTAAACTAAGATAATACAAAAGGCCAAAATTTCATCTTTACAAAATATCATTCCACAAGATGTGCCTCAGGAAAAACTAAGGATAAAGTGTTGAACATAAAATTGATAAACTGGACACAAGTCAGTTTATCCCCTTCTGCTCGGAAAACAATCTATTTGCCAAATTTGAATTTAAACATATTTCAGGAGGACTGAAGACTTGAACAAAGAAAAATGCATTCTTGCAGATCATAAAATGTTTTTCAAGTATCAACAATATACAAATTTATATAAGTCTGCAAATAGGTTCCCCCTTTTTTGCTCTTCAAAGGGACACAGGGCTCAAAATATCAAGTAAACAAATGTAAGTCATGTGAGGATAATCATTTGTAGTGAGGGGATAGGTCACGCCGCAGACAGACAAAAAAAAATAAATCAGACTGCTCCTTTAATTGCACTTAAAATACAATCTGATTTGTCTTGGTGTGTGGTAGATGGGCAGATAGATTTCCATAGGGATGTGGAATAGGCAACCCCAAGAGTGTTTTTGAATTTTCCTCATACCTAAGTTTCCCACAATTAAGTTGCTTCCATCTTGTACCTTTACCACTTTATTTTAGGAGTTTCCATTTCTCCTGCAATCAAATATAATTCCAGTTTGTAACAAGCTGCCTCTCTGGGGTTTTCACCTGTCATTTTGGCTTTTGATTAGAATGACCACTTATTTTATTAGCCAGGCGTATACTTATATTCAAGTTGAAGTTACTGAAGAAGCTTTCACATTTCACCTCTGTAAAGCTGACCTCCATCTTCCTCTGCAACACACACTAACAGATCTGTGCCCTGCTGAGATGAAGGATGACTATGACAGTAGAGCAGTGGTCTCAGGTGTTTCCTATGCTCTACTGTCGTTGAACAAAAATGCTGCAGCGATAAATAGCAGCGAAGAAAACCACAAATGCATGCATCTGTCAGACAACTGCAAGTTAGTTTTTGTGCATACCCAAGAAAGATGACAAAGGATTAAAGAAAAACACAGAATCACAATAAGGTTGAAGACCTCTGTCATTCTCCATCACTTTTTCACACAAGCTGTCCTTTATTCTCATTGTTAGTGAGCTAAATTCTCACACAAACCTCTGATGTAACAGAACATGTAAATATACTTTTCCTTGGGAAAAAATAGATCTTTCAAAAAAAGTTACATTATTACTGTTATTAATCTTTTTCCACCATGTCTATCTTTCCTGTTGTTTTTCAAGCCTCTCCTAGTTAACCTCCCCCCCCCCCCCCCATTACTCTCTCTTTCTTACAGTTAGACCCTCGTTTTCCTGCTGTCTTGTCTTCCTGAACTCCCCATCTCTCGCGCTCACCTCCCATTCTCTGTGTGATGACAGCAGTTTGCCAGTCGAACAGCTGTGCTCACCTGCCAAGCCGAAAACAAAGTGACAGTCTTGGCACCACGAGGTGGTGGGAAAGAGACCGGGTCTCTCACATTCTGCTTCCTCGTTATATAGAAGACGGAAACAAACATCCGTGTGTACTTAAAACTTTGTGTCTACGGATTACGTGTGTGGATTTTTAACTCCTCTCCCAAGTGTCTTTCTTCCATTTCTGCTGGTGATGATCAGCGTAACTGTGCTCCTCTGCTATTTTTTTTTGAATGCATACATAAGCACACATTTTTTGTGCACACAGCTGTATACAACAGTTGTATGCTATGTAGCATTTGTGGTAAAGTAAGCAATTGTGCCACAATGCAACAGTTCCCATCCTCTGTTTAGCAATATCTGTTCTTTTAAACGGAAGAAGAAGAACTTTTTCTCAAATGCTGCCAAAAAGTCATCTGCACTGGCCCACTGCAAACTAGACGAGGCCTCCCGCTGTTTCCGTCGTTTGATCTCGCCGGACCCACTTTGATAGTGACAGGCGTATTTCAATAATGCAGGTGGTGCAGAGTGTGGAGCTGTTGCAGGGGATTGTGAACTGCGCTACAGTGGTGATGGTGTGGTACTGCATGTGCATAATTGTGCGAAGAATTTTTCTCAGAAGTTACAACTTTGGTTTCCTAAAGGGAAAAGCAATTGACAAAGGAGAGAGCGAGCCCTCTTTAATTAATTAAATCAACCGCATGGAAGGGGCAATAAAACTACTGGCAATTTCTATTTAAGCGTCATGCTTAAAAATATATCCTCGTCGTCTCTTTTCGAATGGTTTTAAGGATGAGCTTTCCTCCTCTCTATTAGATTTAGTTTTATTTTTTCAATTTAAAAAAAAAAACTCACCCATTTTCTCCTAATTGGCAGATCTACAGTGATGCAACACAGCCTGACCTCACCACCTGAATAGAATACAGCTATTAATCGTTGTAGCACCAAATCAGAGTCAGTCAACAACAAAAAAAAACTTTTATTATAAAGGTGGGGAGCATCATAATGCAAGCTTTTTTTTTAATGAATAGTGGGTACTTGAAAAACACACACTCCTGTAGCATCTTGTATTTGAGTTTCAAAGTACCTCCTCCTCTGAGTGAGTTTTACTGGCGGTCTATTCTGTCTGGCACAATTCATAACCTGCCAGTTAAAATTTGATTAGGGGAAGTCTGGGAAAGATGAAACCCTGCTGTGTGTTCTCTTGGTTCTGGAAAATAAACTGGCAATCAAATTATGCCGGCAGATATTTGTGAACTACTTACTCTAATATGTCTAGAAAGACATTCATTTGAATTATTCAAAGCATTTTGAATAACTTCAGTAATAAAGCCTGGGAAAATAGCTCCTACACTCTGACACATCTAAGACTCTCTCTTTTTCTTTTGCTACTGAGAGCTGAATATTGTATTAGCTAAGGCGACAGGTAGCGCATTTATTTTTATTAAAACTTGGGATGGCTTCAGAAATGAATTGTCGCCCAAAAAAACCTCTTCCCATGGGATACCTCTACAGTGCGTTCAACCGCTTCTGAGCTGTTGGGCATCAAAGACGTAATTCAAATTTTGATAAACTGTCATCTCATGTTCACATTTACACTTCTTGTTGTGTGAAAGAACAAAGCTATCATAATTAAAATGAAAATAACAATGGCACGTGTGTTGTTATCCCACAAATGAGACAGGTGAGTTGTCACATGTCAGATGTCAAAGTCTTACAATTAAATGAGTCAACCAAAGCAACTAAAAAAATATTGTACTGCAAATGTTTGTAAAAATCTAATTTGAAATTAAACATAATTAACAGGTTAGGCGATCACATTGTCAGCCGACATCATCTGATGGCTTAGCTGATACCCTTCTAAGCATCCTACTGGCAAATTGATGTGCATCTGCAAGCCACTTTGCAACCCACCTACCTAGTTTCTCTTCATCCTGTTTTATCTGACTTAATTAATAACATGCTTTTTTCCAATAAGAGTACATTTATGCTTCCGTCTTACGTCTACGCTGTAGGCACATCATAACCTTTTCTAATACCTTATGCCATCACATGACTTGTAGCTTCCTAGAAACTCCATATCTTATCCACACAGTCTGCACAGATAGAAATGCCGGCAATGGTATCAGCTGCTTGTGTACATTGTAGGCTGTATGTAGATGAAGCTTTTGCTGTGTGTGCTATTGCTATTTATGGAAGACTTCCTGTAGTTAGGATTAATTTAGACAGTCACTATTACATTAATCTGCTTTAACTGTGGTTAAAGCTTCCCTAACTTTGCATGAAGGTAAATAAAACATAAGCCAAGCAACTGAACATAAGCATACTGAAACAAACATCGAGCAACTCTGTATGCCAGGACATACAGTATGTGGCAGACAAGCAGATGGATGGCTTAGCCTCTTTCCTGTATTCCTGTATGTATTTAATAAAATAAGAAGCAAATACATACTTTGAATACAACACAACAATAAGGATTTAGTACTCCTGTCCCCAGATAAATTAACTGAGTTTTTCAATATAAAAACAGCTCATGGCAACTTTTAAAATTGTGCTCCGTCTCTGCTTTTATGTTCCTTAACTTTAACATCACTGCTGCGGATTAACTATTTAATGCAAAACTTCAGCTTCAAGTTTATTACTGCAGAAAAAAATGCTCATCAGCCATCACAATTGACAGGTTACTGTAATGTGTGAACTGTAGAAAGATATGTTTTCCTGTCATTGGTTGGCTGTATGGTACAAATTAATAAGAAGTACAATCCACTAAGAAAAACAAACCAGACCCCAGACCTTGAGCACAGTTTGGATCAATATTTGCATAGCCTTCCTTCTATTTATATAGAGCAGAAATTAATGCTGAATATCTGCCTCACCCTATCCCTGTATCCTCTTCTGTCACACCAAACCTCTATATGTCATTACCCACTACATCCATGAACCTCCTATGAGGTCTTACTCTTTTTCTCCTTCTGACATCCTTTGCCCAGTGTATCCAGGACTGCCCCAAAGCTTCTCAGCCTTGACTCTTGTTTGCCAAACAGCTCAAGCTGAGTTTTCCCTCTGATGTACTCATTTCTAATCATGTCCAGTCTGCTCACTTGCTTTTATTTTTTGCTGCTATCCTTCTGTCCATTGCTTTGGATGGTAGACCTGAGTACTTGTACTCCCTGCATTTATGCCATGCTCAAAACATGTAAGGGACACGCGTGGAAAAGTTGCATTAATGCATGGAAAAATTGCTTTACCAGCAGGGGGGAAATAATATATTTAAAGCCATGAAGTCAGTAGTGAGCAAAAGACGAAGTACAATCCAGGGTCTTTAATCACCGTAAACAATTAAGCTAGGTTGCTAATGTGTATATACTTGTAAATGTGTTAATAATGTCTGTTTAAACACTTTCCTGTGATCATTTTAGTGTTCGCTTGAAATAAAAAAAATCTCCCTCTGCTGTTATTGCAACTTACCTCAACTTCTGCCTGTGTGTAGATTTCACAATTTGGAGAGGCAAAGCGTGAAATGGACACGGTGGACCAACGTGTCTATTACACGCTTTGCCGTGATATCTGGTTGCCTCATTTGTCAACTCATTCATCGCCATTGCAAACTAAAAGATGGAGCCCCACCACCACTTTGAGCTGTCACTCTAACTGCACACCTCACCCCTGTCTCATGCATGTACTGCACCACCATATGTATGCATATATGTGGAAAATCAAGCTGTTTTTGTTACATCTGTGTGCTACGTTACAAATGTTTTCTTCACCCTGTGCATACTTGTTTCAGATCATTTCTGTTTCCTACATCATATTTTTCTTTAATTGTTTAATTTCTTGTTTTCTAGAATATTTTAGAAGTGGATAAATCAGTGATGTATGTATGTTTGTAACCAGAGCTGAAACTGACTGATATACAAATAAATATTGTTACATGGATAGAGTCACTACATTTATAGCAAGTGCCTTTCTTTTTTATAGCACAATGTTTAAAAAAAAAAAACAGAAAACAGTGACAAAAATGACTAAAATAAGAGAAATGCTACAACTTCATCAGACTGTACCCTCTTCTAACCTCCGTTCCACTCTAACATTCAATCTAGGTTTCTAATAAAGACCTCTCCTGATACAAAACATGCTAATCTCAGACCTTGTGTACTGGTAACTACCTTTGTGATTCATTTATAACAAGACTGTCAGCTCTGTGGAATACACTACAAGCCTGACAATGCCTCAACCTTTCCAATTCAAGGTCATGGTTTAATTTCCCTTTCCACGGCCCCATGAGCATTCTAGTATTTGCTTCATGGCTCCATTTTAAAAGGCTGCAAAGATTTTTTTTTTTTTAAGGGAGCAGAAACGCATCTATACGAGGTGTGTAATGAGCACATGTCATCTGGAGATTTCTACAGTCTGGATCACTGGTTCAACCTTCTCTGGTACACTCTGATCAAAACCATTAAATCTACAGCCATAAAAAATTATGAACTTCTTACAAATGTCACACACAAACAAAATATTGATTGGTTGGAAATGTCACATAAGACCAGAAGACAAGAGAGGTGGAAAAAAGTTGCTGTTATTTTTTATATCTTTTACGAAACAGATATATTTCTATAGAAGATAAGCATTCACTAAAAAAAAGAGGGGGAAAACAGAAGGTTTAACAAATGCAATTTTACCAGGGTGTATGGATAAATTGGCTGAGCAACAGAGAATATAATCCTTTAGGTAGTACAGCTGGGGTTATTAATCTGATGTAGGTGATTCCAAGTAAAGCTAAACCCTTAACAGCTCAGCCTTAATACTCCTGAGGGTTAAGGTCAGTTACTGCCTGGAAATTCAAACAGTAGAAGTGTAGGAGGATCTATCTTTGATCCCACAGTTCACAAATGTCAGATTTACAAGCAAGGAAAAACACTTTGATGAAAAATATTACAATAACAAGAGCAAGTGAAGGAGACTTGACCCAAATAGGGAGTGAAGAGGTCACTCAGATCAGAGAGCTGAAGGTCAGATAAAAGAAGGTGGATCCTAAACAGGGTCAGGGAATATTTGTAAGCTATACAGCAATTAATGCTGAAGTACCCTTGAGAAAAGTCAGTTCCTAAGTATGCTTGTACTGTACAGACCCAAGTGAAGAATTTAAGCAGGGCACTGCTAAACAACAACTTTCCTCAGCCTGAGATAAACAGGGAGGTGAACAGAGGATAAACATATTTTTGCCAACCTGTCCTGGGTGGACAATGCATTTCACCCATTGTTAGCTGAGATCCTAAAAAGGTGGATGTATTCAAATTTAAAGCCTAGTCCACTCCAGTCATTTAGTACTTTAGAGTGCGCATGAGTTTCACTACACAGTTGCTGTTGCAGTACAGACAGAGCCAGCCTCCCACAGGATTCTGGTAATTGAGCAGTCCAACTGTCGCACAGCAGTTTTCATAACCAGCAAAAGAAATACCCATGCATGTACATGCAGGCACATTACAATAATCTTATTCTGTAAAATGTTCCCTAAACTGTTTCTGTGTTATCTCACAGAAGTGAGACATATACTGCAGACTGTTTGTGTCCCAATACAAAAACATCTGCATGCAAAAATCCCTAAGGATTAAAATGACATTAAATCTAAAGTGTGTTTGCATTTTAATTAGCAAACCACTTCTTTAAGGCCTGAAAATACATTTAATATATTAACCAGTGGCGGCTAGTAGTGATATTGGGTGGGTGGGCTAACAAATGCATTATAGAGTTCACACTACTAGCAGCAGCATCACATCCTTGATACCACATTACAGCCACAAGACCTTGTCAAAGCAACACTAACAAAACCATATAGAGGAATACTCAGAATGCCAGTCACACACACTCTCACACGCCTTTTGACTAGTTGTTTTTATACACATTAACACATGCCTTTTTTTGTTTTTACAAAAACAAAATATGCAAGAAGGAAGAATGACAGCTGAATGATCAGAACGCCAGAAAAATCTATTCAAGTTCTGTTGATGCAGCCACGGATGTACTTAAAAATGTAAAATCTGCCAATAGACTACAATTGCAATATCACTACTATACAACATACCGACTCAAACGACACTTCACCAATAAAAGGAGTTGGTATCCACAGACAAAAATATTGATCTTTAAAGAAGAGTAACAGGTAACGGGAAAGAAGCATGTTACCTATTTTAAGGGGAGAGGGTGGTGAGCTTACCTTATTTGAAGAGAAGATCACATCGTTGAGTTTTCTGGGATGCAAACATGTTAATCACCCTGTCATTGAAGTCAAATGACACCAAGTGCTGTGCTTTCTCAAAGCGTGCCTTTGACTGCTCCATCAATATTTCATAGCACTGTGCTGCTACTGACGTTGTCAGCCCGCCGCATCCTGCGCGGCCTTGCTGCAGCTTCAGCTGCATATGCCTCTGGTTATGAAGGTCACCTCTTCAGTTCACCGATGGAGTAGGAAAACTTCTTCTGTCTGGTTCTGAAAGGATCCGTAGTTCGTTTTTGAAGAATGTTGTATAAAATATCAACAAGCATGAAAACAAGATAAGAAAAGTAATTGTGCATCCCCAGCAAAGCGGACGTCCAGAAACACACTTTGCTGAATGGAAGTCGGAGATTCGTCTGATCCCCGTAAAGCTAGCACATGTGCCCCACAAAATTTAATACAGTCCGTGATAGTGAATGCCTGTTTTCCGTTTTTGTTTGTTTTTTTACTAGCTCGTTGTGTCTCTGTATAGCAATGCGGTGTCCTTCATACAGGCAATGTTAACTTTAGCAAACACTGATAGCTTTACACAATTTCCAGTGTGACTTAGTCAGATAAATGCTTCAAATCCACAATTCCTTTTTGAGTCCAAGTTGTGTGTCCTCCAAAAAGCAGGCCAGGGAAACAGTAATGTGAATTCCTACTAAACATGCAATTAGCCAGTCCTTTGTTGAAACCACATAACACAAAATTTATAATTCTGTCGTTTGTCCCTTTGTGTTATTTGAACATCGTTTGGATGATGTGGTCCCATTCTCTTCACTTACACTTTTTCCTCCAAAGACAGAAGGAAATGGACGACTACATAAATAATCCACTTCGTTCTTGCTAATGCTCACCGGTGCCGCCATATTGATTTCGCCTTCGAGACTCTCACAGAAGACTCCTTCGCCAAAGTTCCCGCCTCTGGGCTGAACTAGCCCAAACGGTCACCAAATCAAAGGGGCGTGACCTGACTGACACCTGTCACTCACTGCTCTATGAAGATGAATGGTGGATGATGCTGCGGAGCATGGGCTGTAAAAATTTAGCTCATGTAGCTAAATCCTGTGTTTGTCTTTTTTTTTTTTCCTTTGGACGACTTGGTGTTTTGCTGCACTTTGTTACACCAGCGTTTAAGCAATCTGTTCTAAGATGATTTTAGATATATATACAAATATATATATATATTTATTTTTTATTAAAAAGGATAGGGAGAGCTTAGCTCGTCCGCCCATTCATACCAGCCGTCCCTGATATTAACAATGAATTTTGCAAAATTGCCACATGAGTAGCTATTGAATCCAGGATCAGAGCACTGGGCAGTTCATTAGCTTCCATCTCACTCGCACTAGGCAGGACCCCCTTGTAAAATTAAAAAAAAAAAAAGCACAAACATCAAACTAAAATCTAAAAATAATCGGCCTAGTGAGAAGGCTGCAATGTGTGCGTGAGCCACCTGTTGAGAATTAATTTGTTAAGCTGATCTTTCGCAGGCCAAGAAAAGATGGTTTTGACTTGTCACGGAGTAATCGCAGTACTAGTATCATTAATGAAGGGCTCTGTTCTCTTCAAATGTTCCAGTGAGGCTCGACATTGTGACAGTGCCCCAGCATTCACGGCCATTCATTTTATTATTTACACCTAGCACGACCCAAATGTCTTCTGTCTGGAAAACCTAATGAATATCCTGTGATTAATATTTCAGTGCTGATGCATTTATTATTTTTATAATTTATTTTGCTGACAAGCCAGGAATGTGGTTTAGTCAAAGCTTTTGTATCAGAACTCTCGTTCCTTTTAATAACTCCTTAGCTCCTAACAGAGCTAAAAATTATACCTCAACCACTCACATATTTTTGCCAACTAGCAAAAACTCTGCTTATTTCTAATAACCTTGTGTATGCTGCCTTTGCTGCTTCTTCCTCTCCACTGCAGAGGTGTAAATGATCTTACACCTGTTCCAAAAATATTTCCTTCACACTCTTAGAAGACAGAGGGAGAAGAATATAAGGACAGCCACTGGCACGAAAGAGAAATGAGGATCCTGAAAGAATTGCAAAAGCGGGGTGTTAGGTTGGGTGGGTCGGGGGGACACCAGGAGAAGGAGCTAGATTACCAATCAGAAGTCAGATTGCAGAAGATTGTTTGCACCCTTAGGCGGATCAACGGCTTTTGTATCTCTGAAAGAGGGGAAAAAATATTTTCACTGCAATTACTCCAAATAGCTGAATGCTATACACAAGCCACTGATGGGCTGTGTGTGCCAGCACAGAACTGTCCTAGCCACAGGCACATAGTCTGCATTCGATTAAACAGAGCAAGCCGAGGTAATCAGTCACCTCCACTTGCCCTTTTAAGGTCTCACATAAAAACATGCGCACATTTA
>NW_005187427.1:1000816-1009740 GCF_000239375.1 Pundamilia nyererei
TAACACAAAATTTATAATTCTGTCGTTTGTCCCTTTGTGTTATTTGAACATCGTTTGGATGATGTGGTCCCATTCTCTTCACTTACACTTTTTCCTCCAAAGACAGAAGGAAATGGACGACTACATAAATAATCCACTTCGTTCTTGCTAATGCTCACCGGTGCCGCCATATTGATTTCGCCTTCGAGACTCTCACAGAAGACTCCTTCGCCAAAGTTCCCGCCTCTGGGCTGAACTAGCCCAAACGGTCACCAAATCAAAGGGGCGTGACCTGACTGACACCTGTCACTCACTGCTCTATGAAGATGAATGGTGGATGATGCTGCGGAGCATGGGCTGTAAAAATTTAGCTCATGTAGCTAAATCCTGTGTTTGTCTTTTTTTTTTTTCCTTTGGACGACTTGGTGTTTTGCTGCACTTTGTTACACCAACGTTTTAGCAATCTGTTCTAAGACGATTTTAGACATATATACAAATATATATATATTTATTTTTTATTAAAAAGGATAGGGAGAGCTTAGCTCGTCCGCCCATTCATACCAGCCGTCCCTGATATTAACAATGAATTTTGCAAAATTGCCACATGAGTAGCTATTGAATCCAGGATCAGAGCACTGGGCAGTTCATTAGCTTCCATCTCACTCGCACTAGGCAGGACCCCCTTGTAAAATTAAAAAAAAAAAAAGCACAAACATCAAACTAAAATCTAAAAATAATCGGCCTAGTGAGAAGGCTGCAATGTGTGCGTGAGCCACCTGTTGAGAATTAATTTGTTAAGCTGATCTTTCGCAGGCCAAGAAAAGATGGTTTTGACTTGTCACGGAGTAATCGCAGTACTAGTATCATTAATGAAGGGCTCTGTTCTCTTCAAATGTTCCAGTGAGGCTCGACATTGTGACAGTGCCCCAGCATTCACGGCCATTCATTTTATTATTTACACCTAGCACGACCCAAATGTCTTCTGTCTGGAAAACCTAATGAATATCCTGTGATTAATATTTCAGTGCTGATGCATTTATTATTTTTATAATTTATTTTGCTGACAAGCCAGGAATGTGGTTTAGTCAAAGCTTTTGTATCAGAACTCTCGTTCCTTTTAATAACTCCTTAGCTCCTAACAGAGCTAAAAATTATACCTCAACCACTCACATATTTTTGCCAACTAGCAAAAACTCTGCTTATTTCTAATAACCTTGTGTATGCTGCCTTTGCTGCTTCTTCCTCTCCACTGCAGAGGTGTAAATGATCTTACACCTGTTCCAAAAATATTTCCTTCACACTCTTAGAAGACAGAGGGAGAAGAATATAAGGACAGCCACTGGCACGAAAGAGAAATGAGGATCCTGAAAGAATTGCAAAAGGGGGGTGTTAGGTTGGGTGGGTCGGGGGGACACCAGGAGAAGGAGCTAGATTACCAATCAGAAGTCAGATTGCAGAAGATTGTTTGCACCCTTAGGCGGATCAACGGCTTTTGTATCTCTGAAAGAGGGGAAAAAATATTTTCACTGCAATTACTCCAAATAGCTGAATGCTATACACAAGCCACTGATGGGCTGTGTGTGCCAGCACAGAACTGTCCTAGCCACAGGCACATAGTCTGCATTCGATTAAACAGAGCAAGCCGAGGTAATCAGTCACCTCCACTTGCCCTTTTAAGGTCTCACATAAAAACATGCGCACATTTAAGAAGGGTGAAAGAAGAAACACCTATCAGAGGTGCCATTACTGACTCCTTTTTGGAAGAGCATCAAGTCTTTGATAGATCACCCAATCCCCCGCGTTTTTGCCCTACCATCACGTATTCATGGCAGGTTCTGATCACAGTCTGTGCTGGTACCATGCTGAACAGCTCTTTAGCATCAGGACTGCATCTGTGTAAGAGTGAACTGAGATGATTAGTTTTCAAGCCTCTCTCACAGTAAATTTAACATGTAGATAAAGGTACTTTCATGGCAATAGCACCGCTACCAGGTAAATAAAGAATGTGACAGTGTGTTTTGGCATCACAATGAATGGCACAGGTCACAAGATGTCCACTAGATTCTTCTTTCTTATGCCGTAGAACTATTAAAAGTTCTTAATGAGTGAATCACTGTGGTATTGAATTGATGGATGTTATTGACAGTAATCATGGTCAATTCATAAACATTACTACAACCCATTTATTAAAAGAAGCGAAATTAGAAGTGAAACAGAATGCATGTGTTGGTTAATGCTAGTAATTCATTCGATCCCAATCCCACGATAATAGCAAAATAGAGATTTCTTGTTTTGTTTTTTAAATGTTTTCACATTTTGAATTGAATGCTGGCAACATGTTTGTAAAACTTGAAGCAGGGCCCGTTTACCACTGTGTTGCATAACCTTCAAATCTTTCTAAAAGTGAAATGTTTCTTATTCTTTGATATATCATTTCATTTGCTCAACAGTTCAGGGTCTCCGTTGCCTTTTATATACAGTGTCAAATGTTTCAAGTAGCTGACAGCGAGCTGGACTGCATCAAGCAAGTTTAGAGAGTTTACTTCTTCTACCATAAAATGCTGTAATATTTTGAGAATGTGGTTTGTCTCTTTTTTGACCATCTTTTTCCTTTTTTTAACTTTGGGATGAGATCGGTGTTAATAAATACCTCTGTGTACCACCTTTCTTTAGAAATGTGGAATTATATGTTAGTCTGTAGTATTCAGTGTTTGTTTTTATGTCTTGTCTATAATGCCGTAGAAAACTCTTGAGCCATTTCTTTAAATCACACTTACAATGAGGCACGCTTGTTTTAAAGTGGGCTTGAGCAGCAGTTTTTCAGGCTTTCTGAAGGTCTTTTCATCAATTCTCAGTCTAGTCCTTGTACCTGGAATTTAAATTTTTTTTTGTTTAATTTACTTAAAACTGACCTGTGACTCATTCACACATAAAAAAGACACTTAACTCAAGGGATGAACTAATCTTGTCTTCACACATAAAAGACAACTTATCAAGGAACTGGTTTTAAACCAGTTTTATTTTTAGGCACTTTGTTACTAGCAGCCTAACACAGAAACTAAACCCGTTTCTTTAGCTGAATCTATAAAACATGATTCTTAGAAAATAAAACACACTTTGACAGGCATAAAATAGGATTTTTGTACCTAAGAAGTGATTCCCGAAGAACTATCAGCTTCAAACTTGGCATGTCTTGGCATGGTGTGCGGTTTATCCTTAAAACATTCAAGAAGACATGTCAACCCTTAAAATAAACTATCTACAGCAGGTGAACAGTATCTGAAAGTCATATCCTTAAGAAAGAGGGGGAACGACTGAGAGCTATCTACTGTTAACTGAAGCCTCATCAGAAATGATCTCAGTGGAAGGACAGCTGTCAAAAAGCAAATCTTAAGGAAGGGAAACAAGGAGAAAAGAATGAACAGGAACAGGACTGAAAATCAATGGCAACAGGTATCATGGAGAGATGAATCCAAATTTGAACTGTCTGATTCTTCAATATGTACAGAGGAAGCCAGGAGGGAGATACAACAGGGTCTACAGTCATCTGTCATCTGTAAAACATGGTGGAGGGTCTGTAATGATTTGGGGCTGCTTTTGTGAATGCAAAAAAGCACAGTTTGGTTTTGATCCAACATGTAATACCATCTGGAAGCATTGTTAACAGAGAACAGAACAAAAGGCACCTAACATCCAAAGAAGAGCTTTGAATGTCCAAAAGGAGAACTGGAGTAATAATAATAATAATAATAATAATAATAATAATAATAATAATAATAATAATGCATTACTTACATTACACATTCAAAAGTCAAATATACAAACATGTAAAGCTCCAGCTTCCCAAAGTTATCTTCCAAATGGTTTTTATCAAAGCCACAGTCTAAACCTCAGATTTATTTGACAGGGAGAAGCAAAGTTTTCTGCTTAATAAGGTTTTTTTTTAATCAGTTCAAGTAAATTAATTTTTCTTGATAGACTGAATTCAGAAGTAAAAGAGAGGCTTTTAATCACTCAGCAAGGTCATAACTGTTTTCACTGCTACCACCTGAGCCATCACAGAAGCACTCAAGAGCTCAAGCACTGCCTCATGAATCACATTAAGGTTTTTGCATTTCCTCCGAGCAAAGATTATGGAATCAGACAGAAAAGAGTCAACAAACAAGGAGTGGGAGGAAGAAGAAAAGACGTGGAAGAAGAGGAGAAAGAGGATGTGGTAGATGATGAGGAAATAGCATGTAAGCAACGGCTGATCCATTGTGGCAGACAGCTCTAAGATCATGTACAGGGCTACATCAATCACCACTGTAATCAGGATCCACTGCTACTGCATACTAACTAATACAGCCTGATAGCTAACTGAGATTCTATATGAAGAGGTTTTACAAACAGTTGCTTACACGGACATAAAGAGCGTTAAGAAATTTTGCAGCATGGAGATAAATAAAGCACATCTTACCTTAAAATAAACACAGGTGGTTAAGGTATAAGCAGCATACTGACCATCTCACAGTCTGCCTGCTAATGAGGTACAACATATTATACCCTCCTCACAATACTAAGGGATAGCAGAGGGGAGCTCTGCATCTTAACAACACAGGCCTGGTTCAGCTGAAAACATAATTCTTTCCCAGTGAGGGGAGTGCGTTTGAGGCAAATTAGGTTAGATACACACACCCACCCACACTGCAGTCATTGTGTATCTCTAGGAGGTCCAGCAAAAGCAGAGTGGTGGTGAAAACCAATGGAAAAAAACCCCAAAACAAAACAAGGTTGAAGTCTCCCAGCATCATTATGCATGTAGAGATGGTGTCTTCTTCCAAATGATAGGAAAGCTGGGTGCAGAACACAGAAAGACTTGTAAGTTGAAATAGTTGCCTTCGGGCACTTTCAGGATCCATCAATCCGAAGTCACACTCATATCATACATTTATTCAGCCTTAAAGGGAAAGAGGGGGGAAAGAGGCAAAGAAATAGTTTAGAGGCTGGTATCAAATAAATGAATCTAAGATCGCGTGTAACAAAGTCCTAATGTTGGGATCTTTTTTGTAATTGCAGATGCCAGCATCTCCCATACCCCTTTAAATTTTCAACAAATGACTTTCCAAACTTGAAAGCACCAGAAATTGTGAAAGAAGTTCTAATCTGAAATGAAAGCTTGGGAGCTTTTAGAGCAAGCAGCATATCACAGGTTTTACCTCCATGTATTATTAAAGCTTACGTTAAACTGGCCACATGCTTTAATGAAAGGATGGAGCCATATCTGAAAAGAGAGCTAAATGAGACAGAGAGACTGCAGGGGAGGAAATAGACTGCTTTTGGTTATAATGATGAACTATTTTTTTTAAAGTGCATGGTTACGCCAAAAGGCAGCTTAAATATTATCATCAGACTGACCTGTCAGTCCCTGCATGCAAATAAGTACAGCACAACACTGGAAAGCAAGCAGAACCGCGGTATTTACGTGGCCACTATACATCATCATAGCATGGCAGAAACACTAAACTACTTTCACCCTGGGGAAACTACACCCTGTAAATATACACTTATGAAGTCCCACTAAGACCCATTGTTAGCAGCATAACCTCAGCCATTTACAACATTGTCAAACACCTCACCACTATCTTAGACCCACTTGTGGGAACACATTGCATCACATCAAAAACCAAGTGAACCAACAAGATCTGCAAACTTAGATGACATCAAAGGACAGCGTAATTTTCACCTGTGTACCGGTACCTATAATCGAAGCAGTGGAGGCTCTCAGAAAATGACTACAGCGAGTTTTACCACTGAACATACTTGCACCCTGCTATACTTCTACTTCAACACCACATATTTCAAATGCAGAACGGTTTTCTACAGACAAAAGTACAAATGAATTATGGGCTACCCAATGTGACCCATTATACCTTACTTTTACATGGAGGAACTGGAACGTAGAGCTCCTTCAAAGAGATAGCACCTAGTAGAGGTGGGAATCACCATACATCCCACAATACGATATTATCACAATACTTAACGCACGATACGATATTATTGCAATTTTTAAAAATATTTTGCGATATTCAGATTCTGTACATAAAGGTAAACTTTATCAATATTCATTTTATCTAATATCAAAGTCTCGCACTCAGTCTTTCTCTCATTTCAGTCAGTTTTATTGTTGACAAACTGAACGGTTTGTATTACAGTCTATCCATCCATCCATCCATCTTCATCCGCTTTATCCGAGGCCGGGTCGCGGGGGCAGCAGCCTAAGCAAAGAGGCCCAGACCTCCCTCTCCCCAGCCACCTCCTCCAGCTTATCCGGGGGAATACCAAGGCGTTCCCAGGCCTGCCGAGAGATATAATCTCTCCAGCGTGTCCTGGGTCTGCCCCGGGGCCTCCTCCTGGTGGGACATGCCTGGAACACCTCACCCAGGAGGCGCCCAGGGGGCATCCTTGTCAGATGCCCGAACCACCTCAGCTGGCTCCTTTCGATGTGGAGCAGCAGCTGCTCTACTCTGAGCCCCTCCCGGATGGCCGAACTTCTCACCCTATCTCTAAGGGAGAGGCCAGCCACCCTTCGGAGGAAGCTCATTTCTGCCATTTGTATCCGCGATCTCGTTCTTTTGGTCACTACCCACAGCTCGTGGCCATAGGTGAGGGTAGGGACGTAGATCGACCGGTAAATTGAGAGCTTCGCTTTTACACTCAGCTCCCTCTTCACCACGACGGACCGGTGCAGCGTCTGCATTACTGCAGCTGCAGCCCCAATCCGTCTGTCGACTACAGTCTAGTCCAACTTAACTGAATGCAACCATCTGGTACAATTATAGCTATTCTGAACTATGCAATTTGTAAAAACTATGCAGCCCCTTCAGCAACTGAAGAATTTGAAAGTAAATTAAAACAAAATATAATTTTACATTAAATAAAAAAGTTTTAAACTTAATTAAAATAAAACATGTCTTAAATTAAAATAAGTAAACTGTCATGTTTATTGCTGCCAAAAAAAAGTTAAACACATTTGGACAGTGAAGGAATGTCAGGATTCTTGCTCAGAAAAAGGATCAACATGCTCTGAAGTCAGAGCACAAAAACCTTTTTTGTAACAAAATATCGATTTCTGCTGTCCCTGTATCGATACATTATTAGCAAACAAAATATCACGATACTACACAGTATCGATTTTTTCCCCCACCCCTAGCACCTAGTCACCTAGTGGTACAGATATATGGATTACTCCGAGGTCAAAATCAAAACCCAATAAGTAGAAGCCTTCACTGATCATATGAACTCAGTGGCTCCAAACATAAAGTTCATCAGGGAGGATACCAAGGACTACAGGTTACCACTGTGGACTGTGCAGCGCTCACTGAGAAGAATGTGAGTTTCCTGGAAGCCCACACACACAGACCAGTACCTACTCTATGACTCCCACCACCCTCTGAAACACAAACTTCGACCCTCCAACACCGGACAGAAAACATTCCCTGTAAGGCAGAAGGAAGGAAAAGGAATGTAAAGACTGCTCTTAAAATATGTGGTTATCTCAGTGGGGCCTTCATCAAATCAGCAGAGATGCACAGGAAAGAAGGTCAGACACCAACTAGGGAGAAACAGAATGATAAACAGAACAACAATGTCATCCTGTATGTAGCAGGTTTGTCAGGGAAACTCAGGAGACTTTTCTTCAAGCACGACATCCTGGTGCACTTCAGACCCAGTCACACCCACAGACAAAAACTGGTTCATCCCAAGGACAAAACTCCCAAACACAAGCAAAGCAACACAGTGTATTCTTTGAAGATGACCGAGGAGTGCTCGGACCTCTGCATTGGAGAAATCAAACAGCCACTCCACAAACACATGGCACAACACTGAAGAGCTGACTTATGATGCCGCCATCCACCTACAATGAGGCCTTGAGATCCTTTTCCAGGTGCTTGGACCCCCACTCAAACCTTGTCTCAGTCAACAACAACTTCCAAAGAGAAAAACCCAAACATTGGGCTCAGAACCTGAGAATCTCCACCCTTTGTTTTTATAACGAAAGAAGCCTCTTGGATGAGAGGTGAAATGTCTTTGCAAACTTAAAGACGTCCAGGTGACTTCCTTTTTCAAGCTGTTAAGACTACCATGACCTGGATGATTGCAAAGCTACAGAGACAATGCAATGTGAGTATCAAAGCTGAATCTTGCCACAACTGATACTAAGAGTCATTCTTTACAGTCCCCCAAATGGGAGAATGTTTACTGACATTTTTTAATATCAAATAGCCTACGGTACAAAACAAACATGGATTATACTGACTAACATCTGGTGTCACAATAATATTATCAAAGCACTCTGTGTTCTTCCTCATGGAAGCTTCTGGGCTTTTTTTGTCTGCTTTTGGGGGGGTTCCAAAGTTTGGTGAAAATGAGCTGACGTGACTGAAAAAGTGAAGATTTCTTTCTCTCTTGCTCATTATGTTCAGTCAGAGTCTTTATCCGAGACGCTAGAAGGACACTAGTTTGGTGTGACACTCGTTGCTATGCTTACGTTAACGTAATGTGTTGTCAGCGTGATTCATTATTTCACTTCAGCTGCGTCCTGTCAGTTTCACACCTGTCTGTGGGGAGGAAAAAGGAAAAATTACTGTGATAGTGAATGACAGCAGTTTGAGGCCTAATGACTCTCACTTTCATCTGTAATAAGACCGGCGCAAATGAATTAGTTGAATAACGATGACAGATTTATTCCTTCGCTGCATTTTTCCTGTTTTCATTTAATCGGTTGATATCAACAGTTCATTAAATTTGGATTCTTAGATGTATTTATATTTTACATTTTATGCTAACAAGCACAGAAAGTTGTTCAAATTGCTTTAAAGGTTAACGAATGATTTAAAGTCAGGTCATTAATTTAGCACTGATGTCACTTTCTCTGTGAGATGTTTTCCAGCTGCGTTACTTCC
>NW_005187427.1:1011305-1017226 GCF_000239375.1 Pundamilia nyererei
GGTGCAAATTACTGACCTCTGTCATCATTTTAAGTGGGGGAACTTGCACAATCGGTGGCTGACTAAATACTTTTTTGCCCCACTGTATGTGTGGATATATAGTCTCAGTTTTTATTTCTTTGTTGAACCATATTTTAATCTGTCCTTGTGTGGTCCCTGTTGCCTTGTGCATCACTTCATAAACCATTATTAAAGGAGTGCTTTGAGTTGCATCTTGCCTGCTTCTGATGCTGAATTTCGTCCTCTGAAGAGTTTCATGTACACATGCCTGAATTTAACATCAAGCCACAGATTTTGCATCTATTAGTTGTAAAAAAACAACTTTTATGTACTTTCTATTTGCATAATAAAGACTATAATAAATGGCTGATGTACCCACCCTGACATCACTCATGTGTTTGTGGATTATCCTGTCTTTTTGGTTTTTAGAACATACATATTTTAAAGTAATTTAACTATATTTTGCAATAAAAAATGTTTGTCATATATGCTTAAAAAGTCCTGGTGAGTTTATTTTTTTGTTTGTTTTTTGTCTTTCCACACACAAAAGGACCAGCGCATTTTTTTGCCACATACAGCAAAGACAATTTGTCACATTTTATTATTCTTTTATTAGTTTGTTGGAGCCTCATTATCCAGGATCACTGAGGGAAAAAGAGTATAAAAGTGCTTTAAGTGCAGTTTAAGTAATGGGAAGATTTTAGCTTGTATATGGTAATGTTCAACAGCACCAGGCAAATCTTCCTTTATTACGCCCAGTGAACATGTTTGAGAAATATGAACGGCTTCTCAATGACACAGCGAGTGAGCTCGCCGAGAACTTTTATGTTGAAGTTAATCTTGTGAAAGCAAAGCTTTCGATGCCGGGTCCCTTATCGTTACCGCGCCTCAAAGAAAACAAGAGTCCCTGCTGCAGAAACAACCAGAATCTGATGCCAATACATGCTGTGTATTCATGTAAGATGATTTTGATCCACCGTGCTAAAAGAGAAAAAAACATATATAAACACATACATTTTACTGCACTAAACGCGAACAGTTCAATATGAAAACTATTTAAGGTTTGGGATTATTAGATATACTTTCAAGCTCAGATAAAGCAGAGGATACTTCAGAAAGAATAAGGCCAGTCATCTGTGAGGACACATACGATGGGTCAGTGTAGGAGAGGAGAATTTGCTTTAAAGCTGAGGTATGTTTTGATAACCTTGATTTTATTTTTATTTTTTCTGTGGGATGGCTCAAGAATCAATTTACTGTCTTCAAAGAAATGGTCAAGCAGGAGAGGAAAAAAGATGGATTTTGTGTGTTTCTCAAGAGCAGGGCAAAGTCTGAAGATGCTTAACTGGTTTTTTGCACACTGTGACCTGTCTTAGTCATTTCTGTGATTCATATACAGCGTTTCCATCTGCTGCATGCTCCATGAAAACAACACTAATGCCAGATGATGCTTCAGCTGTCTGACATAGTTTCCTATAGATTATATTCACATAGTGATTGGCCAGCTGTGGATGTGAGAAAGTGAGCATGGTTTGAGTTTCTCTTTCATGCCTCTCTGTCACTGTATCCCCAATTAATTAAGGTGCAAATGTTTAAACCTTCTGATTGGTCCACAATAAGACTCGGCCATCTTTTGTAACCCCCTCACACCTAAAGCTATTGGGAAAATGAAATAAGCGAAGCTGCTCGAGTGGGAAAACTGTACGTTCATTCATTTACTTGACATGAGGCATTTGAAAGGGATAAAAGCCAAACTTATCCGCCACTATTTGAACAAATAGCAAAACTTGAACATTTAAAGGTAAAGAGGAAAAGAGAACAAACACCTTCAACCGTGTTATGATTGTTGAAGTTGCATAGTTTGTCCAGCAGAGGGCACTTTGCAATTTCCCTGTTGGTGACACGTGTTTTGAACACCAAAAAAACAACAATAAGCTGATTGGAGCAGATACAGTGTCAATAAGTAATCCACAACTTTTTGTGACTATAAAATGTTTTTAAACTGCAATGGCATGTTGACTTATCTATAACAAAATAATTATACATAGCAAACTTTAGAGAAACCTACTTGTTTCATCTATATCGGCCTATATGTCGAATTTTCAAATCAACAAATATCGGTATTGGCCTAAAAAAAAATTTTTTTTTCTAAACTTGTTCCATGTTTCGCTTTTACAACACTTGTGAGGAACAAAGGGAGAGATGACTGTCAGTAGAGGTGAACCCAAACTCTAACCAGTAGATGTAACAGCTACTGTCATGGCCTCTTACAGGCAATGCAGGTCACTTCCAGCTGAAACTACTTGTGAATCTGTGTGAATAACAACTCCTGTGTGTAATAAATTCAGGAATGCACCTTTAATCCCGTGCATCAGACTGGGAGGGTCTCCTACAGTGGAGTTAAAATGAAGTGCAGGATCAAAGACCTGGCTGCAGCTCAGAGGCACCGGAGGAGGTTAGACCTTCAGTCTCCTCTCTTCTCCTCTCCTCTCCCATTTTTGCTGGAGTTGCAGAAGTGTCTTCTTTATGTGTGTATATATATATATATATATATAGTCACTACTTTCTCTCTCTCTCCTTTTTAACGCCGTTGTGATCGCTTGTCTTTAATCTGCTTTGAAATGCCTTCATGCCTCCTGTCTCTCTCCCTCGTTCCCGCACTTTCTCTCTTGACGTAAAGTTCAAAGGAGGGGCCTCCCACTAAGTACCCCCCGTCACCTCTCTCATCCATTTCTCTGTGGCTTTTCCCCAGTTTCCTCAGTGGGGGGCATTTAGATTTTCCTTCTCAGCCTCTCTTTCTCTCCCTTCATCTCTCTCTCTCTCGCTCTCGATTATGTCTCTCATTCTCTATTTTCTCTCTGCTGCTTCTGCTTCTTTTACCTGTCGCTTTCCCATCTTAGGCTTAAACTATCCAAAGTCTTCAGTCACCCATTTAAAAAATGTGTTTTATTAAAAATTGGCAGTTACCCAAAACACAGCTTAATGCATCTGCTTTCATCTTATTCTTTAAGCAGATTTTTAAATAGGGAATTTTACAACTTTAGAGTAGCTGTAATGAGCTGTAACTGTAAATCAGAGAGCTCACACACACATGCATGCCTGCATGTGAAGCCAGCTGGTTGGTTGAAAGGTAGGTCAACCTTTAGTCTCTTCCAATTTCCTCTTTAATTACACATTTTAAATGTCAGTGCAGCTGATCACAGGTCCCTGAGGTATCCACTCTGGAGACAGCTTTTGAAAGTCTCACTCTTTTGGTGTCACAAATGCCAACCTAGTGTGCACAGAGGAGCCAAATGGAAAGAAAATGATGCATTTCCAAATGCAGCTGGCTTAAAGGGCAAGTATGCTACAACAGAGGTGCCTGCCAAATGGTCAGACTGTAGAAACATCTTTTTAAACACTTCAAGGTTTCTTTTCTCCTGCCTCATCCAAAAACCTTTTGGTGCAAACTAATCGCACAGTGACAAGAATGATTGCACTCTTGTTCATTCTTTACCTTCAAAAAAAAATCTGCTTCTCTTCCTGTCCTTTGCTTCTTTCTTCATCTATTTCTGCATCAGACGCCTCTGTCTGACCACAGAGATACACACACCGACAAATCAAGTCCTATCATCTCCCCCTTCCTTCAGTGTTTCCCCTCTAGTCTCTCTCCATTTCCCTTCACCCTTCACTACTCTCCACTTGCTTCCTCTAAAAGATCCATTCGAATCTGAGTTCATGCATGTGTGTGTCCGTGCACGAACATGGCAAAGTGTGAGCAACTCATGCAGAGGAAGCATCTACTTGAGAGGGAAAAGTGGCTAGAAGGCACTTTCTGATAATGAAGCGAGCTAAATGGATGCGATGAGAAGGAGAAGGTCAAGAGTTTGGATGGGATGGTTAAACAGATCCACAATATGTTTACAGTGCTGGGAAAAAATATTTGGCCTCTTCCTATTTGTCACACGTAAATGTTTCAAACAAATTTTAAAATTACACAAAAATAACCCGTAAATACAGCTTTAAATTACATTTATTAAAGAAAAAAAACATACTCAACCCTTCCTGGTCTTGTGGGTTGTGCAATTGACCGCAAACAGACCATCACACTGCAACAATAATGTATAACTGTTGGTATGATGTCTCTTTCTTATTGATAAATCATGATCTTTGACCTTAACTGAGGCAACAGAGTCCTGCAGTTCTAGGTTGTTGTTATTGTTGTTCTCTCTCCCCAACTGGTCGCGGCAGATGGCCGCCCCTCCGTGACCCTGGTTCTGCTGGAGGCATCTTCCTGTTAAAAATGAGTTTTTCCTCCCCACTGTCGCCAAAGCGCTTACTCATAGGGGCTCATATGATTGTAGGGTATTTCTCTGTATGTATTATTGTAGGGTGTGGCTTGCAATATAAATCTCCTTGAGGCGACTGTTGTTGTGATTTGGTGCCGTATAAATAAAATTGAACTGAGTTGACTTGAAGTTGTTCTGTGTTCTTTTGTGACCTCCTGGATGAGCAGTTAATGCACTCTTGGAGTAATTTTGGTAGACCGGCCACTTCTGGGAAGATTCACCTCTATTCCAAGTTTTCATTATTTGTTGATAAAATCTCTCACTGTGGTTCACAAAGCCTTGGAAATATCTCTGTAACCCATTCCAGACTGATTGATATCAATTTCTTTAGATTGTGGCATGATGTGTTGCCTACTTCACTTTGTCATACAGGTTTTATTTGAGCCATTTCTTGATTCTGGCAGTAATCGGGGGTTAATCACGGCTGCCAGAATGACACCATTTTTCCAGACTAATCCTGTGCCAACCTTGCTTAAAAAAGGACAATGGAAGATATGAACTACAGCTCACCTTCTGTTCCAGAGTAATGATGTTTGCATGTGTGGAGGATGACAGGAAGAGGCACGATTTTAAATATGACCTTGTAAATTTAGAACATGGAGAAAGAGAAAGTAAGCAGCAAAGTTTATTTATGCATTTGCGTAGATGGATCACTCTGCTGGTTAAGGAGATGATGATGATGATGATGATGATGATGACGAGGCACTTATGTGCAGCGGCACAGTTGGGGAGTACAGATTCCACTCCCTGAAGACTTCTCTCACTGCCAAACAAACTCACACATGCACAAACACACAGACCTAATCAAATACATAGAATGACACGAATCTATTCAAACACACACTCTGCACACTCACAATTACGTTAATGCAAATGTCCTCACACACACACGTACAGCTGCGTATTGAAAACAATTAAATCTCAGTATATATATGAGTGTCGGGACTCTTTAGGAAGCGGTATTCAGCAGCATCAGAACAAAAAGCAATAGCTATCGCCTGTGTAATGCAGACTGTGTGTTGATAATGTTCACCTTAACAGGATAGCCACCTTTCACAAATTTTACCCATTGGTCTGAAGTTGTGCTATTGTGAAGGGAGCCTTTCCTGTAATGCAGCACTGCTCCCTCATGGCTCTCAGTGGAACAGCAGCAGAGAAAAGGATCATGGCCATCGGAGTCGGCCCTGTTGTTTGAACTCTTTTAAATATTAATGTTTTTCCTGCTTTTATCTTCAGAAATATAAAACTGGGGAGGCTGTATAATGCTTGTAGATGAAGAATACATAATAGTTACAGCTGCGCTGTAATATCAGATGAAACTTGCATATTGAAATAAAATATTTAAAAGCTCCTTCTGAGGTGTTAAAGAGGCTGCAGCTGTGCGAGGGATTTAGAAAATCTTGTGTTTCAAGAAAAAAGGGGAGGATTTTTTGGAGGATCAGTCGGACCATATGCCACATTGTTATATTCTGAATAGCTCTTTTATTTGTTGATTTGAGAAGTTTAAAAAGTGGGGCATAACAGCGCCAAGTCTGAGGTGAGCATCAAGAGTGAACATTTCACCTCAGGAGGTTTCGAGTAAACCACACCAGC
>NW_005187427.1:1019229-1021201 GCF_000239375.1 Pundamilia nyererei
GCCCTTTTGTGATGTATAATTGAAGCTGTGTGTAATTTTACCAGCTCATTTCTAGCTGAATCCCTCTTGAAGCTGAACTTTCACTTTTCTTGTAGTTGTGGAATATTCTCTCTGAAGTGGCGAGTTGAGCTCTTTGAACATGCTGGTCAACACACTTTTCCTCCCGCCAGGCTAACCCCGTCTCCATTACGCATCATTCTAACTTTATCACAGAAGCAAAAGTTTATTTTTTTAATTAAAAAAAACAAAAAAAACAAAAAAAAACAGAAGCAAAAGTTTACCCAGCATCACTTGAATTTGTCCCTTTTGGTCATAAAAGTGAACCTATTTATCCTTTCTTTCTACTGAAAGAAATCACAACTTTTCACTTGTTCTTTTCATCTTACACCCTATTTCAATGGATTAACTTTATTTTTCATCTCAAAATTCTGCCCAGATTACCCTCTAATGACAAAGTGAAAAAAGATAGCTTGAAACTCTTGTAAATTGATTAAAAATTAAAAAACAAAACTATATAACATGAACACCAGTGTTCACAGCCTTGACACTCAAATTGAGCTCAGGTGCATCCTGTTTCCACTGATCAGATGGTTCTACAACCTGATTGGAGTCCACCTTTGGTAAATTCAGTTGATGGGACATGATTTTTGTTTAGAGATGCTCTTCCTCTATAATGGTTTGTAACAAGTGGTTATTTTAATTAATGTTGCCTTCCTGCAGTCTGACCTCTGTCATCAAACTATTCTCACTCAGAAAATTGCTGCTCACAGCATACTTTGTTTCTCAGACTATTCTCTGTAAACACTAGAGACGTTTATACAAGAAAATCCCAGAAGATCAGCAGATTCTGCCCGTAAGGCACTAAGAACCAAGCCGTTTTCAAAGTCACGCAAATCAACTTATCTCCATGTTGATGCTCCGTTTGAACCTGAGCACATCGACTTGACCATCTCTACAAGCCTAAATGTGTCGAGGTGCTGCTGTGGGATTGGCTGATTAGACGTTTGCTTTAACAAGCAGCAGACATGGCCAGCGAGTGTAGATGCTGATCGTATTAAACGTAACTGAAAGGAAGCGAGGCACCACCTCGTAGTGCTTTTCAGCTACTGTGCTTTACAAGTTAATTATCTTCTGAGCTGAATTCTCAAAGACGCAGACCACTACAGTATCAAAATAAATCAATAAAAACCAGCACGCACCTCTGTGTGACACTAAACCTTTAATGAGTAATAAAAGGAACTTGCTCTCTGCCCTGCTCACATCTGATGGCGTGCTTAACGCAGCAGAAGGCCGAGAAGCAGCAAGGACATCTGAGCAGCACTAGGAGAGGTCGGGTCAAGTACAAAAGAAGGTGGAACCTACACCAAAAATATTACCGTAGCTGCATTTGGCTTGATCCTGTTAAATCTTTCCAGAGTGAAATACCTGAACAACTGTTGAGTGGGCTCTTAGGAGATGTAGTGCAGTTTGGAAGACCTTAAGGGTGTGATGTCTATTATGACTTTTCAGTGCCAAAAAGAAAACGCACAATTCTTTCTTAACATTTTATTCATTGTCCAAATTCATATTCTTCCTTTTTTAAACATTCTCTTAAACAAAAATAGAACAACTATTTACACTTGTAAAAAATACATAAAAAGCGTACAAGCAAAATCAAGTTGTCTTTCTAAAAGACATAAGTTACAACAGCTATTAAGTGTGAGACAAAAGCAAACTTTAAGCCACAGACCGAGTTAATACCTCTTTGTACAGATTGTGCAGCTCACTCACCACATTTAAGCTTATTGTTGTGCATTTCTGCTGTAATGCCAAAAGACGTCGACATAAAACACATTCACATCTCTCTTATTGCATTCCACAGCAGGAGACGAGGTGGGGGCGGGGCTAAAACGATGAGGGGTATTTCCAGGTGAAGGAGGTGGCATGTGCCTTCCTCCAGTTTTATGCAATTAGGAGCACTGAGATGCTTTTT
>NW_005187427.1:1022130-1108186 GCF_000239375.1 Pundamilia nyererei
GTGTGTGTGTGTGTGTGTGTGTATATGTATATTAGCATCAATCATTTCAAGTCTTTGTGTGGCAAAACAAAAGAAGCGTCACAGAGCGTGCGACAAACAGCAGAAGGAGAAGAGCATCTAATTCCAGTTACACCCCTGCCGAACTGCGGAGGAAAAAAATCAAAGCACAAATGGAAAAAAACCAAAACATTTTTCGTTTGCATGTACAAATTTGCTTCTTGTTTTCAATGCAAATAGACAATTTTCAAGCACATCCTCTTTAAATAGTCTACAAAACACACTATGGACACAAAATGAAGGTGCGAGGTACGCCTTAAAATATTCGCCGACTTGTTTGCGACACTCGCGCTTTTAAATAGGAAGAAAACAAAAGAACAAAAAAAACAAAGAGATGAGAGACGAGAGGTACACTGTGAGCACATAATCCAAATTTATGCTGCATCTGCATATTCCTGCTGCATTATTAACACATTTACAAGGTCGGCCGAACCTGGAGTGTTTGCACTAACACTCAGCTTGTAATTCAATAGACAACTAGTCTAATAAACACTGTAAACAAAATGTGTAAGCACTGGTGTAAACACTGTCTTTATGCACACCAGCGTGATTTTGGTGTGTGTGCATATATATATATATATATATATATATATATATGCAAATCGTGTGGCCACACAGTGCTAATTTATCATTTTACTATAGCTGCTGCAATTAAATAACAACACATTTTTATTATTCTACGGTAAGCAGCAAGTCATTTGTTCTTCAGCTCATTAGAATCAAGTTATGATACAGTTTTTATAGAACATCCAGGAGGCAGCATGCCGCTAAAGTACCTCGCGACAGACTAAACAAGCAGTAAGAGAAGCGGCTGGCGGTGGGGAGTGCAACACGCAGCCACGGGGAACTGCCTGAGATCTGCAGTTTGTCTTTTTTTCCCCTGTAAAGCTCAGCAAACTACAATAAGCGCTAAACATGAACAGACGTGCCTTCCGTTGTTCCGCGGGTTTGATTTCTCATTTGTCACCACCTAAGGAGGGAGCGTGGGAAAGAAAAAGGCAACGGGGCTCCTGAGGGGCTTTTCTGACCTCCGATGCAGTCGAAGTTTAAGTACTGCAACTGTTCTGTGTATTTTTATTCGGGTTTTTTGTGCATTTGCTTTGTTCATGTGGAATCTGGTGTCACATGCGTAAATTAATATCATCAGTGCCAAAGCTTGTCTCTTTGTTTCACATTCATCTCCATTGGAGCGGACGACAATCTTGCAAACGTCAAAATAAAATGAGCAGAGCCACAAAAAAAAGAGAAAACACCCCCGTGAGTTCATGTTTGTCCACGACGCTGCTGACTACTTTCCGTCCCTTTTTGTCCTCACCATCCTCGCATAAAAGCTCAGAGATGCAACTTAAAGAAGAAAAATGAACACTTTTACAAAAAAAATAATCTAAACCACTGTACAAGATTTTAATTTAAAGAAAAAAAATCAACAACAACACGAAAAGTGAGCTTGAAGCGCAAAATGGAGGTACACGGTCCGTCTCTGAGGAGGCTGACTTCGTCGCACGACGCGTCTTTATTGTCACTCTTTCCTTCTTTTATTTTGTTGGGGTTTTTTAAGTCTATCTACGGCGGCGTGATCCCATCACAGCGCCTTTCTACTTTGTACAGAGTTTTTAAAAAGTATCCAAAGTCTCTGTTTTCTTCTTTTGATTTCTGAAACGAGTTTAAAAAGAGGTGCTTGTGTGAGTCCCGGGAGTTGGACAGGGGTCACCTGAGTGACTGGCCAGGTTCACGAGTGGTCTGCGGTGACGTCACAAGGGGCCTTGGGAGGGGCTCGGACGATGTGCTCTGACAGTTGACGGCAACCAGCTGACTGGCTTAGTCCAAAGCCGGATCAACACGACTTGGTCCGTCGGTTTGTGCCGTTACACCGCTGAGACTTGCTCATCTGGATAAGAGAAGATAAATATATATACCTCATGTTCACATCGTAGCCTAAAATTTCTCTATCACATGATGTCTTTGCAATTCTTTTCTACAGAAAAGAATCAATTCTGATTAGTTTCCTACCATCCTCACTGTCAGCCAGATCCTGTGGCGGGTGGCAGATGCTTGGCGGTCTGGAGTGGCCCGGCGTGGACCCGGCTGTCCGTGCGTCTTGGTGTTGAAGGTGAAGGTTACCCGCCAGCCTGCGTGCCTCAGCCAGACTGCCGGCAGCTCCGGGGCTCTGCAGGAGTTTGCTCCTCTGCAACGCCACGCTGTAGTCCGGAGGTTTGAGGTGAGGAGGCCTGGGGACGTGCCCTCCTGGCCCACCTATTACTCCGTCTGCAAGGCCGAGGTCCCCCAGGGCCAGGCCCTGGTAGCCTGGAGGGGTGGGAGGGGGAGCTCGGTAACGCTCATCCTTGGCAGGGGAGGTGACACAATACACTGGATGCAGGTGGAGATCAAAAAGAAAAAGGGTGGGGATGGACCGAAGAAAAGAGGGGGGGGGACGAGGGATGAGGAGTGAGAGGAGGAGGCGAAAAGGTCGCCGGGGAGAGGGGGGGAGGGTGTGCAGAGGGTAAAAACAAAAGAAAAAAAAATAATGGGAAAATTAAATCAATGCGATGTCACCAACACAACAGGCAGCTACACATGCACCACAGTGTGTCAAAAATGAAAAGGAAAACACAACAGATGAGATGGATGGCTGCAGAATACAGACAGAACTGGAACTGCAACTGAGAACTGACTTCAGCACTGATTAGTTTGTCGGTTATTCCCAGATCAATCGATTAATCGCTTGGTTCTTATAACAGTGGAAATGCCCATCGTGATGATCTGATATTTATTGTGAGCCAAGAAAAGAAATAGCAAATTCTCACATTTGAGGTGATGCAGGCGAGAGTGGCCGACTAGAACGATTAATCGATTGTCACAGTTGCTGTCAATTAAAATCCACACCAACGACTCAAAATCTGTCCTAAAAATTGCTTAAAAAAGACGTTTTGCTATCCTTATGATAGTAAACGGCTATCGTGTTAGCACAGCAGGAGATCCAAAAAGAGGAATTGACTCTGGAGAGGATAGAAAGCTAACAGTGATAAGAATGAGCTCGGACTCATTCTTATCAAAGTGCAGCAAATTCAAGCTGTTTACTGGAGCTTAAATCAAAATATGGTTTGGCACCAAGACAGATTTGGGGGAAAAAAAATCAAAGTCTATAACCTCACAAGCAAATCTAGGATGGCAGAGCGTATTTTCTTCTTTTTCTCAACTTTTTCTCCTGACCACTGCTACTCTGTGCTGTGTTTACAGGGAATCAAACTCGCAAGCTGTTCCCTCACCTATCAGGCCCTTCTCTGTGCTTGATGTCACCGTTTTGTAGGCAGGGTCTGTGCTTTGCCCTCCTTCCTCTTTGGCTGGTGAGGAGGGGTGCTCCGAGGTGTTTCGCCGCTTTATCGTCCCGTAATTCCCCTCGTAGGTGTCCGAGAGCGAGCCAGACGACGCCCAGCTCTGCCGGCACTGATTGGACAGGTCTGAACTCGAGTCTCTGGAGTGCTGCCTGGCACCGCCGTCGCTCGCCCACACGGGCCCGGCAGCCTCGGCCTCCGCTATCGGCCGGGTCATCTGCGTGTGCTTGAAGTGGGACAGAGCAAGCGGGTGGCCGTGGATGCCGTGGTCCCAGGGCCGGCAGGAGGAGGTGGGGAGGCTCTGGAAGGAGTCGTGGGAGTTGGAGGAGCAGGACGTCCAGCTGCCGCGCCCGCTGTCGGCCACCGAGTCCAGAGAGGTGTGGTCGTGGGTCAGCTCCTCTGTCGAGATGGAAGAAGTGAAGGTGGAGGCTCGCGTCGGGTATCCCCGAGCTGACGAGGAACCGCTGTAGATGAACGAGAGTAATACACAGATGAAAATCAGCACAAATACCAGCTCTGATTGATGTTTCGTGCCCCTGTGAATAACAGTACCTATCCACCTCCTATTACCAGTTCAAATACTCTTATTTTACATAATAAAATACATTTATATAAATGTGTAACTTGGCATACTTGTCATTTCAAACCGCATTTGCAGAACGCCTACATGGCAATCACGACTACAGTGTAGAAAAACCGGCCTGTGTAAAAATAGTCAATAAAATATAGTCTGTTGCGCAGGACTGTTGAGTGGTGGTAAAGGTGGAGGTAAGTCATACCGAAATGAAGCGACAAGAAAGCGAGAGGGAAGAAGGGAGGGGCGACAGGAGAGGACAAAGGAGGTTCATCAACCATAAAACACTGCTGAAGGGCACCTCGGTCAGAGGATCACCAGCACGAAAGACAAATGGACAAAGGATGAAGTTCAATGTTACACAGATCACAAACCGCACTCTTTGTTGTTATAATGATGTCGGTAAAATCAGCTTTGATTCTGCACACGTAAAAATCACAAAGAATATGATGTTTCCCTGCAGCCTGGCTCAAAGCGAAACATAAACTTTTCCTCTTCACCTACTTTGTTTGTTTTCATTCACTGACACTGTTTTACTGGACAAAACAAGCCACTCAATGAAACCGAGCCATATTTCATAAAACAGGTGCGTGTTATACGACGAGGCTGCCGAGGTAATATATTACCAGAGCGGGGACACGGGTTATTGAGTCTCCTCTTTATGAGACACAATGGCCTGATCATGGAGGAATAATAAACAAACAGCAGACAATAAAAAAAAAAAGCCGTGTTGTTAACTCGGCCAGATTAAAAAGCCGCCCGCGTAGAAACCGATACGCTGTTAATAGAGAAGAGGAGGAGAGAGGAGGTCAGTAAATGTGGGATGCTAATAAAAACCCGCTGTGTTTTAGAGCTTCCTGTTTAATGAGGGAAGGACGTTATTGGAATCCAGCTTGCTGAAAAGGTGGCAGCAGACAGCGTGTGTCTGTGCGTGTGTGTCGAACGACGGGGTTTCTGACACGTGCCTTATAAAAATATTTGCTTGCATTTTGGTCGCCTGGTGCAAAATGTTCCCGTTCAAAAAGCTGGCTCCAAAAGCAAGTCAGCTTGGGCGTAGACTCCCATGTTAACTCTTTCCTCATAAAGATGACATTTAGCGACCGCCCCTGTACCTTTAATGGTGAGTTTTGACGCCTCTGCATACCTCAATCAATATGGTTTGACAACCATTTCTGGGTTTTCCACGAGTAGCTGAAGAGGCAGAGACCACTCTTACTAACGTCTGATTCAAGCCCGGTCATTTTGTTCATTTAATAAGTCCTGAAATGTGACAGAAACCTCTCAGTTCAGAACTTAAGAGCTTCAGGTGTTGCTCCTTGTAGGCTTTCAAGGGGTAAAGAGTACAAGTTCTCAGCACTGAACAGGAATAAACATACTCACAGCCTCATCTCTATAGCTACTGTTCTCTGTGCATCACTAATGTAGAGCGCATGCTTTTTAAATTATATTTAACCCATTTAAATGTTATTAAGGCCGTAAGTTTTATCTATTGCACATTGGCTGTTTGAGTACCAGGTGGTGTGTGCAAGACTCCTCAGCTTCACATCAGCTAATTGGAGTCACTGAACTGGACCTCTTAACCATGTTCGCGGTGTTGATGCTTTTTAAGGTAATTATCTGGCAAATGAGATGGCGTGCTGAGTGGTTATTTGTACTAACAGCTTTGGTGAGTTACTTTGTGTCTGTGCAAAACACCCAAACAATCTACAGATGCATCCAGCTAATGAAGCTGGCCAGAATTAGGTCTTGTGCCCAGATACTACAACCGAGACAGCAATAGCCATAATGCTAACTCGAAGGCTTCAAAATGTGAACAACGTGCAAGTCACACAGGCGTCGAGACCCGTCTGTAATTCCAGGCAACACACAGTTTGATAGGAAAAATATGTTTTCAACACTGTTTGGTGAGTGGTTATAAATACCTGCAAACTACTTGCGTTGAGTTGTGGTTTGGGAATCACCTCACGCAAGTTTCACTACTGCTCAGCAAGTAGTTGGCGGGTGTTTGCAGACAAGTTGCCATCTTGTCTAGCAACCTGCTAGCAACCAAAGCAGTGACAAGGAAGTTTTTTGGTGCACCGTATAGCTCCTTGCAACCAATTTGACCTATCCATTACCAGCAGCCTCCAGCAACTACTTGGAGAATATACATGTTTCCCTAGCAACCAGAGATTGCCAGGGGGGTTGCTCACGGGTCTCTAGGCCTGTGTTACTTAGGGCTTATCAAACATCCAGTCAGTATACGATAGGAATCATAATCAGTCCTTGTATTATGCAAAGTGCAAAACAACAAAACTATCTTGTCAGTCTATCCTATCAAAATAAAAGCACTTCTTAAATGTAATCTAAAGAATTAATCAGACAGATTAGACAAACTAAACTGAAGCCAAATTACCTTGTGCTGGGCTGGCTGTAATCAGCATTTACGTGGGAATGCATTCCTGCTGCGCTCTCAGGAACCGCGGTAGCTATTGCAGGAGACGTTGTAGTAGCAATAGTGGCAGTAGTAGTCATACAGGTCCTGTTGCTGCTATTACATCGGTCATCAGGCCCAGGAGCAGGCACAGAGTCGACCGAACAGATACTGGAGCGGGAGGAGATCTCGCTGTGACTCGAGTCCGACAGGTTGTCAGCTTTACCGGGTGGTAGGAGGGCATAACCTGGACAGAGGAGCGTTTCAGATATTTACATTTTGGAGGTTAAGCTAAATTTTTATTAAAACTGAACAGAGACTTTTAAACAAAAGCTGAGTGCAGTGGTACAAATGCAGATCGTTTTACTGGGTTGCAATGACGATTACTGCAGCCAAAGTACGGCAGTGTTAATGTGCACTGTACACAAATGATGCTCTCTTTAGTGAGTGACTGCATCCTGAGGAAGACAAAGAGTAAAATAAAACTATAAAGAGACTACTTTAAATTTCGGTGACGCCGAAATCACAAACACTATCAGAAAGCGTGAGGCTGTTGTTTGTGTTATTTGTAGACTGAGACTATGAATTGTGTAGAAATGACTGTGAAACACACACTTGTGGGAGGGGGTGGGTTCATAGTTTAAACTTTATATCACAAAAAGCAAATAAACTGACTGTCGGGAAACTAAATGAACATTACAATTAAAATGCTGCACGCCACAGAAGAAATCCATATACCAAAAACAGAGCCTACAACTTGTCAACCAAAAACGAAGAATAAATTTAATCATTTTAAAATTCAAATTCGGGAACGAAGAATGTTTCACAGCGACAAACATGACTGTCGGCTGCTCGATGACATCCAAACAGCTTTAACACAATAATTCATAGCTTTAACCCATGAATAAAAAATGTCGGGAGAGTTGCGAGAACACACTGAAATGCTTTTTCCATCTGCTGTTACAGCCTCAGATGTACTCTTTTCTATCTGTGTCGCATCGTCTTCTTCAAGTATTCACAGCGAAAACTCTCAGGCGTCACATCTCTGTGACTCACGGTGGATCTGAAGCTCTCAAGCAACACTTGTACTTTAAAAAGAAAATGCTTTTTTTTTTTAATATGATGGACTCTTAATAAATGCAAATCATCAACAACAACAAAAGTCTCTCTCAAATACCACTGTGTCCCTTCTCTTTACTGTTTTTGCTATAACTGTCTCAACGTGATGTCTGTTAGAGGGTCTTTCTCCTGGAGTCTCTGTCCCTGCACAGCCAGAGGAAGGGGTTAGGGCTGACTGATCTCCTGGCTCTCTGCTCTGTCTGCCCTCGTGTCTCATCCTGAGGTGAGGAGGACATACGCTCTGCTGTTTCCTCCCTACTGTTCAGGTGTGGGCTGACTGCTGCTGGCCTCTCCCTGGACTGACTCCTTTTCCTCAGTATCCTGAACGGTGACATTAGCCTCCTCCTTATGGGGGACTCTGGGGGGGTGTGTCTCATTAAAGGAGACTGGGAAAATGGAGTTGGAAAACTGTATGGAGAGTCACTTTGGACCGCAGGATGATCTCCATCAATCCTTTTCCTTTTTGGGGCTGGACTCCCTCCTCTTACCCTCAGTGACGTTAGCCCTGCATCTGCCTGTGCACCCTGGCTGCTCTGCTGCCTGGATCTCCCTTTCCTTTGCTCTGATGAGTGGAACAAGCCTCTCTGAACTGCCTCTGTCTCTTCCTGCATCTTCTCCTCTTTTTCTCTCTCCCTCCAACTCTCTTGGCTACTCTGCCTGGTCATCAATAGGATCCTCTTTTGGAGGAGGGTCCCACCTATGCCGTAGCTGCGCAGACTGACGGTGGCCTTTGAGCTAGCTTCGCTGGTCAGCGACGATGAAGATCCCGACAAGTTCATCTGGCTGGAGTTCTGGGACTTTGCCACACCTCCCACTATTTAAAAAAAGGCAACGATAGAAGAGATGAAACCCAGAAAACACAAATTAAAACTTTATTATTCATTCATGTTAAGTGTAATCAAACCACACTAATATCTTAAATCAGTAAGATTATCTGAAGTGGATAAAAAGCAAACAGGGTAAAAAAAAAAAGGAAGCAAGAAACGGTTTTGGTTGCAAACCTTTGCGCGGGGAGCCCTGAGGTGACACCGTGGGGCTCGAGTGAAGAGAGGAGATGGTGGAAACTGTGTCGTCACATGTTCTCTTTGTGCTCCACTCCTCTGACGAGTTCACTGGTGGTTTCTTAACCACCTGAGGTGAGTTGGAATCTGAAGAAGAGAGAAAATAAAAGGTCACGAAAGTCGCCAAACCAGGGATTTGGTTACACTTCATATAATACAGAACACAGAAATGTGACATTTCTTTCTGTCCTTGCTTTAAATAAATAAGACGACAACCCGACTGTTTTCTCAGAAACAAGTTTGAAATCATTTTGAATTTTGTGCACGACTGCAACTTTACAATAACCATAAAACTAGTCACTTATTAATCTTTGAAACACAAAAGTCTATTGAAAAGTAAAGTTCCTACATGATGATAAAAAGTTACATTACATGGCCTAATGAGAAATAAAACAGGCGTGTACTCACTAAGTGAGGCTATGTCCTTGGCAGTGCTCTTCTTTCGTAGAGGGTTCAGTGGGACCTGGACCTGTAGGACTTGTGACACCCTGTTTTGTGTTTTTCCGGAGGGCAGAGTTGACCGCAGCGAGACTGGAGACATATCCGACTTAGTGGATCGCCTCTCATTCAAATTCTTAGACACTAAAATCACAAGAAGGTGACAAAAATAATGTTATAAACAGGCAAAACTGCATCCAACATGAAGCCAGTGTAATAAAGCAATAATGATGTTTAGATCAACATCTGATGTGGGCTTTTTATTTGAATCTTTAGTTACCTATACCAAGAAAAGTACCAAAATTGATGATACTAACCAATAATCCTGCTACTTTTGACAACATTACCAAAATCCACTAGATGGCAGTGCAGGACATCTATTTTTATTTATTTATTTTTTATATTATTGAACAGGACAGTGGTGGAGAGTAAACAGTAAAGTAGGGAGAAAGCGAGAGGCAGGGAGATACAGGAAACGATCCAGGGCGAAACCTGCTGCCTTTCAGCGTGTAGGTCGCCGGCTTGACCAATGAGCTGAAAAGGCCATAAAAGGCTGAAAGTGCCATTTGCTTGAATAAACTCAAATCCCATCGAACAAGTCTGTCTTAAACTTCACCGAGCCTCATTAAACATGTATTAATCTTCTCCACACTAGTCACATCTCCCTGTATGGCTTTTCCTTGTTGAGCCAGCTATGTGGGTCCACAGTGGATAGCTGTGGGTAAACTGTGGGGGTGTGTGTACAGAGCAAAGCCACAGTTATCTAGTGCAGGGATGCGAGGTTGACCCACAGGCGGGGCCAGCGAGAGTTTCCTGTGGGTAAGAGCTATTGGTTGCCCACAGAGTTCCCTTTTGGGACCCCAAAGCACAAAACTGCTGTGGGCCCCGCGTGGGTACACTCACTTGGGCCTCCATGGGAAAAGTGTAAGTTTGCCCTGCCCACGCAGCCCCTGTGAATCTGCATGGGCATGCTTGCTGGGATAATAGCACGCTAAATACTTTTTCTAATTAAATCAAAAAACCCAAATAGTGAATCCCTCTTAGTTTCTGATTTACTTACAAGTGTTGTAAGACGGCTCGCACTGCAAGGACATGATCTGGTGTTTCTCCTCATCAGTCTCCACTGTGAGGTTAGAGAGGTACTGCTTCACCTTTCTGGCCATCTGAGCGTCTTCGTACAGCTTCTTAGCATTGAGGAGCGAGCTTCGGCGTACTCTCTTCTTGTGCGCTCCGCCTTGCACGTCTAGCATATTGGAATTGGTGCTGCCCTGACTCAAAGACCTAAAAGATGATAGCAAAGAGGCAGGAAGAAAAGGTAGAGTAATAATAAAGACAGTGAGAGGAAGAAGAGATGGAAGAAGTGTGTTAAATTGAACAGAAGTAACAGAAAAGGTGGAGGAGGACGGAGCCGCAAAGAACAGAAAGAAGGAAAGGAAGATAAATGTGTAAGAGAAGAAAAAGGGCATGGAGGAAAAAAATGCAACACAGTCAATTTAATCACCAATAAAACACGAAGGTCTTCCGTCTTATCAAATACAGCTTTTACTACAAAATCTGTACATCTGCCTCCGTTTTGGAGCATAGCATTTTAAAAAAAGGACCATGCAACTGGGAGGGAGGCAGCACTCCCTGGTGTGCCATGCTATCACAGTACAGAACAGCAGAACATTTTGTCAGATGGAGGCAAAAAGGGTTAAGAAACAAACAACGCACAATATTCGATACTGGGAATATTATGCCATGATGCAGATATGAACAAACGCCAAACCTGAGTCAAATAGTATCACTAAAATACACACTGGTGCGTTTTACGTTGCCTTTTTTTGCAGCGAGGTGGAGCTTGTTCTACAGGATTGTGAGCTGAGGTAGGTGATAAACGGATCCACCCTTAAGTGCTATTTTGTTGCGTTTCCAACCGTACTACAAGAGCAACATCAGCAGACGGAGTTTGTAGTTGCTATGGAAGCGTAGCAGTTTTTTCCAGTTCATTTCAGCCGTTGTGCATTGTTATGGAAATGTTACTGAACAAACTTCACCTGCTGATGAAGACAATCAGATATAAATGAATACTGCAGGACAGGAACTTAATGGAACAATGAGGTCTAATTACTCTCCTGCTGTTTCCAGGCAAGAAGCTTTGCATTATAACTATCTACTTATATTCCACTTAAACTTGAATCTGCAGTTGAATAGCAGCAATTCATCATTTAGCCAATTTTCACTGGTAGCTGCGAATGTGTTAAGAAACGCTCTGCACCATTTCAAGCTACTATATGACTCAACATACACTCTCGTCAGTAGGGTAGACAATTAATGGGTCAATAAGGGACTTTAGTGTGGTTCGTGTGATGCAAACAGAAGGGTTAATCATGAACAAGCACAGGCAGACACATGAACGCTCATATAAAGCATGGCGAGACATGCAGAGTTTATGATGACAGGGATGCAGGGAGGATTCAAACTTTTGCCGGGCCAGATGGAAACAGGATGAATCTGGTACGCAGGACAAACTTACCCTAAACTCTTCCACCTCTTCTTCCTGCAAGCAAGAGGCGTGAAGATTGAAGCGTGACTCAAAGACAAGTTCAGGGGTCAGGGGAGAGGAGGAGACAAGACTATGTAGAGGTCATGCCGCAAAAAACAAACAAACAAACAGGAAATGACCGGAGATGGGAGGACACCAAACAGTGGACATCTCCCCATGTCAACCTGAAGAGTGCGTGTTATGACTTCGTATATGATGCATTTGGCACATTGTGTTGTGTTTTTTTTTTTAAATATGTGACTTGTGTATAGAACTGAAGTTTGCTCTATATTTTGGGTTTGCAGTATGAAGGGAGTGTCTGCAGGGGGCAGTCATGCACCGTAGCAGTGACAGACTGTGATTAAACACACACACACACACAAACCGAGTGATAATAACTACACAATGCGGCTGGCATCAATTCTACCTTCATTTCCATTCAGTCCATTCATTGTGTTCTTACATTCCAGCAGAGGAATGCAATCCAAACACAGAGAGCCATGAACTGAACAGGAAGTGAACGGGAATTGATTGAACCAGACCTTCAGTGCGAGCCTGATCCTGTTGGGTGAAGGATCAAGGTTGGCTGGTGGAAGTATGGTGGTGCGGTTCCCTTTTTGCCAACATTGTAGCCTTCGGTGGGAAAGTATTTTTACACGCTTCTGCTTCAGTTTTGAAGAAATATGAGGGAAGTTGTGGATTCACAATAACAAGCAGTTTAGCTTGTTATTGTGCACTAGGATGCTTTTTTGCAAATACAAAATTCAATCATGTGCTCCCCCGATGAGGACGTTGTCTAAGTAAGAAATTCTACAATATAATGTATAATGCCATATTCAAATACATATAAATCTGCACAAACAGCCTTGTCATTTCATCACTTGTCATTTTCCTCCTAAAACAGGTTTAAATGGTTAATCGTGCTGCAGTGTCAAACCAACCGACCTTTGCCTAAACATGAGGGCAGGGTCCATGTTGGCTGAGGTCATCCGCACCACATGTCTGATCTCCTTCGCGATCATCCTCAGCTTCTCAAAGTTCACAAGGCCATCAACACTTGAGTCATTGCCTGAGACGACAAACAGAAGTAGAAAGTGAGAAGTCGCCCGTCAGCAGTGTGGTGGAAGGAAATGATCGACGTTATGGACATTTGTAGAAACTGATATGCAACACTTTTTCCATATCACATTTTAAAAGTAAAACCTGAAATTCCCTCTATGTATTTTTTTGCTATCATTAGCCACACTGCTTAATTTGAGGACGCAATGAGGGCAACTTTTCATTTTACACAAACACTTTTAAGAAGGAGCCTTTGAGTAGAAGTCGGGCCAGCTTTTAGGTGGAAAAAAAAACCGAAAGAAGAGGAAGCCTATAGCAGAAGTAAACCTCGTCAGTGAGTGTGACCTGACCTTTGGCACAACACAGAGGAAGCTGGGAGATTAAATTAAACTTCAAGAAACGAAAACAGTCTTGTAGCGTACTTAAGAAACACAAGAGTGAGGATGCAAGTAGATCATCTGAGAAGGCACACAAAGTCTTCTACCTTCATGTAAGAAGGTGAGGTCCTTCTTGACCACTGGGAACAGCGGGATGATGGGCGGCTGCATGCTCTGGCTGCTCAGCACGTTTCGGTACTTGGCCATGTTCCTGGATGGGTCGAAGAGATCTTGCAGGTCCCCAAAGAGCTTCTCGTACTTACTGGGCAATTTTTCCCAGGAACTCCGCAGTCGAGCCACCGGTGCCAGGTTCAGTCCGCTGCGCGAGAGAGGAAAGAGGTGCAAAGAGGGCGGGGGGAAGAGAGGGATCGAGGCAGAGATAAATAGGTTACGGCAGACAGAAGGAGGGTGGGGGAGAGGTAAAAACGAGGAATAGATGAAACAAGGGTAGAGAAGAAAAGGAAAGGAGGTTAGGTTTAATGTGAATGTTTCATGCTGTACAGTTCCTACTCTTTGAGCTAACTAACTTCAGTGAGTGGGGTCATCTTTTCCCACAGCTGAAAACCCCATAAGGTGATGTCAGCTCTGAACAGACAGCTAATAACAATGAATGACACAGCATTTCTTTTCTTCTCTCCTGTTACATTGATTTGTTCATGCAGCTGGCAGTTTTCTTTGTCATACTAGATCATGTGACTCAAACACTACACTACTGGACAGATGGCTTGGCTTTCTCCATATTTCACAATCCTGCATGTCTAACACCTTCCCCTTTTTTGCTATTTGCACATGGCAGCAGCCGCCGCCACCGCCGCCGTGCCCCTGTCAGCAGGCAGGTTGTGTGCAGACGCCCTGCTGTGAGCAGGAATGTAAAGGGGCGAGAAGGTCAGGCACTTGGGCTTTAAAGCGCCTTTTACAGCGGCAAACAGAGCATCTCCATACGGCTGAGCTCTTTTAACAAAAGTCCAGATCAGGGAGTGGACACGTGACACTGAGGTAGCAGCGTACTGCTGTATAAGAAGGGTGCTAACATTTATTCTTAGCACAGGAACACAGAGCAAAAAAACGTATTTAGTTCAAGTCATCAAATGTATGCGGCATCTACATCAGTACTGAGCTCAGTGCAACTTCTTCCTGCACTGATATTTAAATTTATGCCACATTAACAATGCAGGCAGTTCCTCTTATTATTTATCACTTTGTTTACTGTTTCACGCTGCAGAGTGCTTGTTCAGAAGTTTCAAAGCTAAAAAAGGACTTGGACTATAAAACCAACATGGAGTGAGAATTTGGAGTGGTCAGGTGTTATTTCACCTGCTGGTTCGGACACAGTGTGACAGTGAAGACACCGTGATGCCCACTTTTTTTGCCTCCTTTCTTATCTTAGTAAAGGAAGCTATTTTCCGCTGCTCCCTTAATTGCAAGGAGTTGCCACATCATGTAGCTCTGCATGTGTGATTTGGCAGATTTTTAAAAATAAATGCTTGATGTAACTCCCCAAAATGACTTGTCTTCTCTTGGGATTGAACAGGGGACGAGTAAAACCAGATTAAAATGAGCAGGAGCATTTTGGGAAATCTTGAAACAATGAATTGGTCTTAGAGTTGAAAATGCTTAAGCATCAAATGGTGTCATCTGCATGAAAATGAAACTCAGAAATTCGAAAAAAAATACGGAGAAATCCAAAATGTTCCAGGAAACAAACGCTGCAGAATGTTAAACGGGCACATTTTTCAGCCATATGACACCAGATCCTCTGGGGCTGGGAGGAAATTAAATCTACAATAGTAAATGCTCTGGGGTGGCCACTGTGATTTTCTGATCATGGGGAAACAGACAGTCCTGTGCATCTTTAAGAGGGTAAACACATTATGTGGGACTGCATTTTCTTTGAATAAATGTCATTATTTTCATGGACCTCAGGCTTGTGTTTTAACCTGAAAGTTCTTATTAGATCTTAGTTAAAAACATTAAGGATAAATCCCACACAAACAAGCTTCTGTGCAGAAGCTAAGATGCTTAAACATGAAAATACTGGCGGATTTAAATTTACGTGCATCCTTAAACTAAAATACACTGACGCTATGTTTAATACTCCATAAAAGCTCAGCTACAGCCAAACCACAAAGGCCACAGGGACTCAATCATTGTAGCAGACAATAAGCATAACTACTGCTGTGAGACTTGTTTTAAATGCTGTGCAGTTTCTGTGCGCTCTGGGAGAATCAGGGCTGATTACAGGAAGGAACAGAAGGGGAAGAAGGGAGGGGGTTGGACTGGTTCTCCTGACGATGTGGTGAATGGAGACCCACCATCAAAGCTCATCTGCCAGCAGAGATGGAGTAAATGCAGAATGAAGGACACAAACAGTCGAGGGGAGGTGCTACACTGAGCCAACCTGATAATAGCGAACATGGAGTTGAAGTTCTTGCACTCTCTGCAGTGAAGGGCGATCTTGATGAAGTGTTTGATGGTTTTCATCCTTTTCAGAGTGTTGGGCTCCTTCAAGATCTCTGTGGCCACCCAGAAGGTCTCCTGGTTTATCACCTCCTCAAATTGTTTCAGATTGCCACTTCCCACAGAGGAGTCTAGTTTAAACAAGTCATCCACGTACCTGAAACACGTGACAGAAGGGTTCAAAACTGGGTTAAAAGGCAGGATATTATCGTTTCAACAAATGGTATGTCAAAAAACTGTTACTGTAACTAATATTCAATCATAAAAAATATGGATATCCTCTAGTAATATGCTTCAACCACCTATCCGGCACTTTCTGGGTTCATAATTCCATCAATTTTAACAAGATTTCCACACCAATGGCTGAAAGCCTCAGGCCACGAGAGAGAGCTTCCACCACGTTTCTAGACGAATGGCTTCTTGACAGCCACCCCTCCACTAAGACCATTTCTAATGAGGCAATATTCCATCCAGCAGTTGTTTTTTTGAACTGCTGCTAAATTAAAATCTACATACTCTGTGGACTCGATGTTCCTGAAGAGCTCAAAGTCTCTCATGGAGAGCTGGGCTGCAACCTCCATGGTGCTCAGCTGCAGAAGTGAGATTTGACTTTCTCTGAGGAGATCCTGGGCGTCCTCGTCTGAACACAACGTCTCCGTCTCCATGTTGTTCTTCAGGTAATACCTAAAGAAGAGGGAGCAGGTGGAAGATGGATAAGTCTAAGAATAACTTTGTTATTTTATTAAAATATTTCTTACCTGGACAGAAATTAACTGACGGTAATTATATTTGGTGCTAGAAATGCATGATGCAAAACACTTTATTGGTGACAGCTTACTTAGCATAGTATGCACTAGACTGCAGTTCCCTCAGCTTTAATATAGGCAGACAAGTGGGTGGACAAGATCCATTTTTCCAGGCTGATAAAACTTTCTGGACCTGATAAATTAAATGTTCCTTTCAGTCTTATTTCATTTTTAAATGGGCAAATTTTCTCTCTGAGAGCAGAAATTAGTTTCAGGAAAAGGCAAAAAAGATGCTCTGATGCTGATGCTGCTGACAGATTATGTACATATTTTACATCTAAAGGTAAAGAAGGGGAGAGAAAGAGCGAAAGCAGGGCTCTTGGCAAAGAGAGGTTAAAAAAAATGACAGGTGCCTGAGTAAGAGCAAACAGGAGCCATTTCTCCTTAAGATTAGTCTCTAAATGTTTTCTGGGAGACTCTTTCACGCTAATGGAGCTGTAATGTGGTCATCTAGGAATGCTGAACCACAAATCAGAGCATTATAGGCCAAGAGAGGGCAACCCTCAGGGGTAAAGTGTTGGCATGGCTGTACCTCTAAACTACGCTCAATTACTCTGTCAGACAAGCTCAGGCTGTGAGATCAAGCTGAATTTATATTTAGGATAAAACATGAGACCTGTTTCACATTTAGAAGACAGAGAAAAACTCCCTCAACATATTTAGATTCAAGACATTTTAGGAATCTAATCATTTATGAGAATCTGCACACGCTGAAAACGCAGAGGAGGTGATAAGATAAAGCACTTGTGTAATGCCTCTGAAACAGAAGGAGGCATTAGAGGAGCAAAGACAACATAAAGCGAGAGAGGAGTCGGAACGAGTGCAGATGAAAGAAGAGAGAAGAAGAGGAACACGAAGGGAGAGGAGTAAAAGGAAGTCCACATGAAAGGAGACGAGAAGGGACAAGAGGAGCGAAGGAGAGGACGCGGGACTAAATGATGTCAGAGGAGAGAAAGGGACAAGAAGATGGGAGGAAAGGAGTGAGGGGAAGGAGATGAGCAGGGTACTTAAGGGGAAGAGAGGAGAGGAGTCTAAATTAATGATGGACAAAGTGCTGCTTAATAGAACTGGGAGAGGGAACGTCACTGGAACCAAGCCATCGTAAACAGCTACGGGCAGTGTTTGGGTGTGCGATCTGTGCTTAAGCGCTCAAGATCCCCTCGACGCATCTATATGTATATTTTGGCAGCATGATTAAGGCTTTGTGTTGGCTTAGCCTGGATCTCCTCCCCCCCCCTTTTCCCTTGGACCTGCTGTCAATCAGCAGCTGCAGAGAGGAAGAGACGGAGGAGGTGAGATATGGTGACAGAGGACCCGGGTGGAGATACTGCTCCAGATAGAAAGTACTGCAATGTGGACTGCCGATTGCCCTCTTACATACGTATACAGGTTGAAAAAAATACAGCCAAGCATTACAGGAATAGCAAGTACAGGGAAAAGATTTCCTCAAGAAACAGGAAAGCATAAGAGATTATATACACACACACATATATTCAATTTCAGCTGTTTAACCAGCATAAAAAAGGTCTATACCTGCACAGCTACATGCCTATATCTTGCTATGTGTCTGTATGTGCGTGCGAGTGTGCGTATGAATAATTCCAGCCGCGGCATGCTGTCTGCAGGGGCCTCCGCCCCTGACAGAGGATGAAAAATTCATGCTAGGCTAGCTGGGAGGAGACCAATGAGGGACCACAGGAGACGAGTAGAGAAGAGGGAGAAAACTGTGGAGAAAGTCACTTCAGGGTAGACGTAACGGCTGCAGTCCAATAATCCTTCACGTCTTAATTTCATCTTAAAAGGGAAAATGACTAGCACAGAACTGTGATACAAAACAACAACAAATTGGGGGGAAAAACCTACACGGACACAAAAATATACTCGGTAAAAGAAAGAAGACGCAGCATCAACAAAATGATCTTGAAGCTTCTTCAAATAAGTGGAAAAGTTGCCATTTTCTCCAGAAAAAGGAAAAGCCTCGACTCTTTGGGTGTGTTGCATATCACTACTGTTGAAACTGTTGTTCAAGTCATCCACGCCAGGTCGTGTTAAGTGAATTAACTACATCACAAAAATACTACCCCGTATCTCCAAGAGCAGGTAGTAGTACATTCAAGCTTTTCTCAGTGCTGATTTGGAAAACATGTGACACTCGATGGATTAAATCGCTGTACTTAGCAAGCCTAGAAATTATTTGAGAGGATAATAATTGGTGCAGCTGTAAAAAACAGTGAGAAATGTGTGAACATTCACAAACTGGAAACCAGAAATCCCTCAGTTTCAGCATTCTTACTTTTGAGTCCAATAACTACAGGCAGGATAATTCAAGATTTAAGTGGATATCCTTTTTGTTTTTGACAACAACAAACTTCCTGGACCTGCAAGTGTTGTTTCCGGCTTTATTCTGGGTTGTGTTTGTGTACTTCATGTTGCAGAGAGAGAAAAACACTCAGCTGCTGAAGTTACGTACAAGAAAATACCACTGATAACCATTATGTAAGATGGGATGGATCAAACGGGTCATAAAACACAAATGCAGACCGAGTATTAGATTTTTCCACAACAATCAACACCAGTGTAACAGTTGTGATTCTTACCTTCCATTAAGCTGAATTCGATCAGCCAGTTTAGAGAGCTGATCAGGCAGACGGCGCTGTTTTATGACTCCCTCTGGGCTAATTGATACCTCGCACAGGGAGTAGGTCTCGGGTGCCGCGACGAGTCCAAACTCATTGACAGTGTGCGCGACGACATCCTTGGCAGTAGTGTCCTTACTGATGATTATGTAGCAGCTCTGCTGGTCGGCCTTGAACACTCGAATTACCTGGTCTGGGATGTCTAAGAGTGGAAGAGAAAGGAAACAGACGAATTGTGTGATGTTTTGGAAAAAGTCGGCTTGGCCAGTAAAGACAGGAAATTACTTTGATTATTAACAAGTTTAAGCTGGAAAGACTCTGCAAGGAACTTCCAGAAGAGACCAACTCTTCTGCCTAAACACCTTGAGTGTAAAATCTGAATTCAATTTTATGTATCGCCCCAAATCACAACAACATTCGCCTCAAGGAGCATGAACATTACAATACAATGTTCTTCTATGAACAAGCACTTGACAACAGTGGGAAGGAAAAACTCCCTTTTAACAGGAAGAAGCCTCCAGCAGAACAAAACAGACAGGGACAGCCATCTGCTGCAGCCTGTTGGTGGTGAGGGGAGGAAGACCGGATGAAAAACCCATTGTGGTGAAATCTAAAAGGGATAAGGGTTGATGTGACTGTGCTTTTAATGTTACAGTATGTCACAGGGCTCTCTGACAGCGCACGAAGGCAGATACTTTAGCACATAACACATTTATTCTGACTCTGTTCATCAAAAACAAATAACATAAGAGTCACATGCTGTCTTTAAAACATGTAGACTACAGTCTATTTGAAACACAGCCTCAAATAACACTTAAAAAGTGAACAACAGACGGGAATAAAAAGAAGAGGACAAAGCATATGGAAAAACATGCATGCAAGGGTAGCAGAAATGCAAGCAGAAGACTTTCACTTCTTGGCAGATATATCGGGCTCAGGCAGCCCTGCATTGACCTTGGATATGCACATATTCATCTTGAATCATCTCTGAATTTATCTCTGTGATGTGCCCTGCTAGTAAGTTTGTTCTTAGCATCATATTGTCATATTTTCTGGGTTAAGCGTCTTCACCTTAGCACTCTATTTCCCACAGTTTGACAGAACTCTGTAATATTAGATCACTGTTGTTGTAAAAGCATAAGACTGAAAATCCAGTAATTTATTATTTAAACCTAAATGGTTTATAGAAACATCTTACGTGAAGTAAAAGATGAAGCCACTTCCGCGTCTGTTATTTGTTGTTAAATAGTCCATTATAAAGGCTTTGAATGTTGGTGATTGCAACAGATTCCCGAGGCTGCACGCAGCTGCACGCGACTTACATGGCGTGCTGTGTGTGTTAAATAATGGAAATGTTCCCCCTGAGTGAAATCCTGCATTAAAGATCCCTGTGTTTGAGTAAGGAAGAGGGTACGGCCCATTAGCCACAGGCGGGTAAAGAGCTTTAAAAGAATGAATTATGAACGCTGCACAGTGACAACTGGGAAGAGAGTCCGACAACCAGATGAAGCTATCACACAGCTGCAACATGAACCTCAGCGTGTGCAGGTTCATGCAATCTTTTCGTTTTACCTTGCTGGAAACAGACGGGGATCGTAAGCGATGACTTTCTGCACATTACCATAAATCCACACACACACACACACACACACACACACACCGGCTTCTTTTTGTTTATCAAGCAGGTACAGGGCAAAACACAAAGCCTGCCCTTATTTGCATGGATATCTGATCGGTCTGTGGCTGCGAGTGCGTGTGAATGGCGAAAGCTGTTATCTGTACACAAGTCAGTTTGGATTCAGAGCTCCAAATTCAACATAAAAAGTCGGTTCTCTGTATGCATCTGATGCAATGCTGTGGTCGCAGTCACGGTGGGTACGCTGAGGGATTCAGTTCCCGCTTTTTAAGTTTAATTTATGCGCAGCATTTTGATAAGCATAAGTCATTTTTCTTTTTTGTTTGTTTTGTCTTTTGTCGCCACTTTTGTTTCTAAAAGCGACCAATTCTTTTCTATTTCCTGTCATTTCTACTTGCTGATTCGGCTGAACTGTACCTGCCACCGAGCGTTACTTGTGGACATCGAGTGCTTATTTATAGTCTATTCATGAATCATTGCCTAATTTGAAAACGGGTTCCAGATGTTTCCCTGCACTGTTTCACAGATTTTTAGCCAGCTTTTGTTGTTGTTGTTATTTTCCATTGAACCGTATCGACATATTAATGTTTTGATGTTAGCACCCCTTCTTGACCTCTTTACTGACTGTGTGTTCATTAAGTGCAAACACATACATAAACACTTTTATACTCATTCAGATTATTGCTGACTTTTATGCTGAAGATGGAGCTATGTACGCTGACGCTCTGCTGGCAAAGACCGCATTAGAGAGTTTTAAAGTGCAGCCTTTCCTCCTCCCTCTGTGGTGCTGCAGCAGAAGAGAGCTTCTCTGTTTATGTGCAGCAGGGTGTTGAGAGAAGGCTGACTGGAGGCTAAATGCTTTGTGTCTCATTAGCTGTAATTTGTGATTAGAGTGTGGAAAGCCTTCAGATAAATTGCTGGCTATCATATCCAGGGGGCCTAATCGTGTTTAATCCTCTTGATGAGCTATGACCTGGACTGCCACACAGGAGGACAATAGTGCCCACCCGGCCGGACATCCAATCAATTACCATCTTTAATAAAGTATTGTTCATTTACATAAACAGCAAGAAGCCAAAGAGGCTTTCTACACAAGAAGGAAAGGCGTGGGATTTTGCAAACACAGCACTAACAAAGGCTGCACACTTCCAGCAAGTCTGCTCCTCCTCCTCCTCTTCAGCCTCCTTTCTGCTGTTTGCCAAAGCTTTTCCAAGTCCCTCCATCATACAGTCGGAAGTCATAAATCACAAGATAGCAGAAGAAAATTTGCCAAGTTTGCTCAGGTTCCTGAGAGGAGAGCGGACTAGCTAAGGTCAAACACAACTGTTTCATGACAAATATCCTCCCAATCATACACCTCTTCTTTTTTGCTGTTCAACAATTTGACTATTTGGTTTTGGATTTAAACCAAGAGCTCTGTCAACTGGGGCCAGCATTTCTCATTAAGGCTGAATATCAGTATCCGTGTTTACAAACAGAAAAATCAATCTTACGAACATGCGTCCTTCACCCCAAAGGTAACTGCTTAAAAACAGACTGACGTGTCCTTCCTCAGACACTTGGAAGGTTTCACAACAACAAACCGAAAGAAGAAGAAGCAGCAACATGCAACAGGGTCCAGAGCCTGAAGAGCGCCATTCATGGATACAAAGACGCGTGTGTGTGTGTGTCTGTGTGGTGGGCTATCCAACAGTGGCAATGAAATATCCTTATACTTACAGTAGAGTCCCAAAGCTTGGCAAGCAGAGAGGAAAAAGAGAAAACACAAGTAATTACAAGCACAAGAGAGTGTGGGAGGAGCACAAAGAGACACAGCAGTTGGAAACATTATGACAGATGAAGAAGAAAAAAAGAAAAACGAAAAGGAGGGAAGACCAGCTGAGTTTCTAGTGTATCCTGAATCTGCTTATGGGAAAGCAGAGAGGCAGAGTATGACTCAACATGTCGACACCAGAACATCTGTTTAAAATCACAGCAAGAGACGCGCGAGAGGAGAGAGACACAGTAAAGGACTGAAGAAGCGGAGGGAAAAAAAGAAAAAGAGAGAGCGACAGTGGCAAAAAGACACAGAAGCGAGTGAGCATCTGTGGGTTTAGCTTCACGCAGAGTTGTACATCAGACACGCAGACACAATGCCACTTTGCGAAATGAGACAAGACATAAGCAGCAGCCTCCAGAGAAAACACTCGTACTCTACCTCTAAAGCAATTCCAGCTCTGCCTCTCTAACCGATTCAGCCTGTGATGGCTGAAGCAGGAATGTATGGGCAACATAAAGTGTGGCAAAAGTCACACAAATACCTGGTAAAAGCAGGGCTGTAGTTCATCTCCATTATGATTATTGCCTGCTTTTGTTCCCTAACTAAGCATTGATTATTAAGCCTCTCAGATAAAACTGGGCGGTGACTTACAGGGCAAAGTGGCACAAAATGAATTTAAAATAGCTTTTCTATTACAAAGAAACATTTCTAGTAATGAAATTCTATAAGTGCAACTTAAATGGTGCTATAAAATAAGCCAAGAAAAGTCTAAAACCATCAAAATGAAAACCAATCTGAAAGTTAATGAGACAAAACACATGAAAAAAAAATTACAAATTTTCCTAAATATTGGCAGCCAGCACTTTCCATTAGACCTCCTGCCCAGTATGGACTTAGGGAAAGAAATATTAGTGCATAGGCAGGGCATTGTTGGGGGTATTACAAGCTCTGCAGAGCATCTGGAAAAGGAGGTTTTTATTTCTGCAAGCTGTTCTTCATTCTACGATTAGAGCTAATGGGAGGCCGCAGGACCGAAGGAAATTTGATCTAATGGCGGATGATTAATGTGGCACAGTTGTGTGTTTGTACTCTAGTATAACACAACCACATGTGATGTATAGGTCTGCAAACTACAGCGCGTGTGCACGTGCGTCTGTCCGAGTGTGTGCGGCTCACTGACAAATGGCTAGTGGAATAAATCAAGACCGTATTCTGTCTCGGCCTCTTTCCGCTTTCCCCTTCGATCTTTCACTGAATGTACACATAAATAACACACAAATCCACGGGGAATGCTGCGTGTTAGTTTAAATAATTATGGGCTCAGGAACTCGTCTGAGTCAAGCCGAGGTCAGGTCTTGTCAAACAGCCACATTTCTGCATGTACATCTCTGTGCAACTCAGGATGTGTGCGTTTGCTTTAAAACTCCTTTGTCAGCACAAGAAAGTGTTTTGAGGAGTTTGCCTGTTTCTCAAGGTGAACAAATAAGAGGAAAGGCTTAAAATGAACCCACCCCCAAAGTGCACTCGACAACACTACAGTCGGCAGATGGATGCTTAATGCGTTCAAGGGTGACAGACTGTTTGCTCAGTACTCAGCAAGTCCTTCAACTCCACAAGCGGCTTATACTGTTCAAAAAGGCCAGGGTCACAGGTCAAGCCTCCTCATACGAGCAGCCGTGAACTCCGGCCGAGACAACTGAAATTCTAAGTGGCGTCTCAGGCTGCAAATATATGACGATATTTTTCTTTTATGAGTTAAAGTTTTGTAGCAAGACGTTAACTTTTCTGTTTCACTTTAAGTGAACGGCCAGACATGTTTTTCCTCGAGATATACGCACATCATCAAATAAATTTAGTAGGACGGCACGCCCTCCCACAGCTTTAAATCAGAGACAATACAGAAAGGTCGTTATGAAAGATGGCTCTTTTTTGTTTCTCTCCACATTATCGCCATCGCTACTTTCATCTAAGCTTTTATTGAGAAAGATGAGAAAAGCAGAACTTTTACAACACAACAGAACTTTGATGTAAACTGTAAATCAAAACAAAAAGTGAGTGAAACTGACTTGTCAGTAATAATCCAACGCTGGAAAGTAAAAGAAAAAGTTAGCCCCAGTGCCAAATTACGCACTCATTTGAGTATGTGGTGTCTTCATTACTGTATCATAGTGAGTTGCATAAAGCATTTAGAGGAACCGCTCACAGCTGGAGACTATTACAGCTAAATGTGAATGGTGGGAAAACGGTTTCATAAACACCCAGAAAATCCCAGGAAAAACATTTTGCTAAGGATTTTTTTTTTCTTCAGATGAACAAGCAAACTTGTCTGTTAACTGTGATGGCCATTTACCGTGTTTTTCTTACCTGCAGGGATGGAGAAGTCCAGGACGCTGCTTGCTGGCTGCAGCAGGTCTGGGCTACTTGATGATAGGTTGCCAGGAATGGGCATGATGGCTACGCTGTGACGGCACTGCTTTGTACCCACAATGCTGTCATCTTGAGACTGAACTAAGCCGCCATCACTGGAGACAAAATTCAGGAGCGGTGCAGAGTGGGAGAAAAAGGTAGTGAAGGGAGGAGGAAATCAAGCAAAGGGGAGGAAAAGAGAGAAACATAAAATTAGACTTATTCCATTAAAGACAAAACTATAATTAAAATATGATGTTTTATGATGCTCAGCAGGCATAAAAAAATGTTATGAGTTGTAAGCATAGGTACTAGTGCATTCCCCATCATCTTCAGGATATATTAAAAAATAAAAAATAAATCACAACTCATAACACGGTGGAATAAAACAGAGATTTAATCAAAATGTTTACTCTTGCAAAATGAAAACACAAAACATCAATATCATTATACGTGTCTTTTAATATGCAGCAGTCACAACGCTGACATTCGTCCACGAGGAGATTTTATGAATGGCGAGAACTGATAAGGAGCATTCACGGAGAGCGAGAGACGCACAGCAAATGGTAAAACACGCACAGAGAGAACAATGACAGATAGCTGGCACAGATAGCAACATTTCAGAGGAGTCGTGGGGATTTTTTAGTCAATTATATAATTACCGTTACTTTGCATGTGTGTAGGTCGCTCTGCTTTTGCAGACAAGTGTTAGGATTTGGCTTCTTTAATCCTTCCTGTGTGTGTTGGGTTGCACAGATTGCAACCCTGCACTGAGTCTGAGAGACTCTACACTTTGCTCCTCAGCTACACTCTGGGATATGCGAGCTTTAACCTTTATATTAACAACCTCATTCTGGCCTCTCTTGATTGGGAAGCATGTGATGGAGATGGTAACTCTTCAGACACTAAAACAGAGGTCGGGTGTTCGGATTTAGCCTCCAAAAAACCTACCTGGAATGAAAAATGCGTCATCTGAAGCTTTGAAGAAAACCTTTGTAGCTGTGGAAGCTTCGATTGAAAGCAGCAAATTTTAAAATGCCGCATGCTAAAAATAAGAAACAAAGCAGGGATTGAACATCCTGCAGATGACAAATGGATCTTTCTGACTTTGAGAAACTGTAGTGTCTGACAGCGAGAGTTCACCCCAGTCTGCCTGCATACTAATCGCAGCTTCCCTCTAGGTGTGAGTGTCTGTACAGCATGTAGGGAACACGGTGCAGTAATGCAGGGCTTCCACTAACACAGCTGCACGCTGCTGTAGCAAAGCCTCTGTAATCTTTGGATCACCCAGCTGACAGGCACTGCACCGACACGACGGAACAAAAGAGTCGAGACGGGGAGATGGAAAGACGGCACAGGTGGACGAAGAACAAGCAGGAAAAGGACAAAAAGATTTAGGAGGCGGACAACAGTGACATTGAGACAGGCAGTGATAGGATTGGGTTTAAAAGACTAGACTAAGACTTTGGTGGCTCTTTAGTTTAGTTATGACAAGCATGGGTTGCTGTTGATCACAATTACAAGCACCAATGTACAGAAATTGAAATTATTTTTGGCCGGAGATGATGATTACAAAGTTTTCAAGAAGTTAATTAGTTTATAGCACAAATACTCATCTGCTGTATTTAGATGGCAGCTGTTCTGACTGTTAAATGGACCAAAACAGTTTGTAGCCATTACCGTTTCTGTTTGTAATAACCCTAAATAAAATACATTTGGCTGTACAACATAGTGTAACTGAGTTCAATATGTTAAAGCCCTGAACATAAATGTAGCTGCAGAGTTTGTTTGATTAGGAAAATGAAGCGAAGGCTGGCATTCATGCACTTAAGGAATTAAACCTACAAATGTAGTCCTCTAGTCATGTTGCTGAAGGTCAGCAGTGCCGGTGAAAATGCGGCTGCCTGCTGTGCGCAGGTCTACAGATGGATACTGAATAAAATGGCTGGAGGATGGGGAGTTACGCAAGAGGTCTTACCCAAACAGGCCCCTGAAGCAGCGGAGGCAAACGGGAGAGAGACAACATTGAAAAGTGTGAAAAAGTGAAAAACAAACAAACAAACAAACAAAACAAAACAGATTTCTGCTGAAGTCATTCAGCAATGTCAGTGTAGCAGTGAGACAATGCCTGTGTATGACAAGGCTGCTTTCTTCGCACAAACACACGGCCCAAACAAACATGTAGGCTGACGGGACGCACAACAGCTGAAGTTTAGACACTGACAGGTTTGCTGAAATAAATAAGCAGAAAAATGTCAACAGCAACTTTCATAACGCCAGCACAGATTTATCCACAACATGAGACGTTAGCAAGCAGCAGCAGGACACACATGAGGATCGCTCATATCACTCATCAACCCAGTTTGATATCAGGCTAAATAATAGGATCAACCTTCTATCTGATATTATGCAGTTTAACAGCAACATGAACTACACATAGTTTGACATGAAAGAAGGGTGAAGAAAACTAATTTGGAGACTCAGATGAGCACAACATGTATGAGCACAATATGTATTACTGTAAAGTACTTTGGTGTAGCGCTGGTTTTAAATGTGCTATACAAATAAAGTTGTATTGTATTGTAACATCGCTGCTACCAGCATGTCGTGAACTGCTCAGCAGTGGTAGAGCTGTTTTGCCGGCCTCCTCACATCCTCAGTCTTTAAATGATGTAAATACTAAACAAATGACACACTAGCACCACTTTTCACATAATCTGAAAGTGCATTCCCAAAAATCAACGGTCAGTCAACCAAACCGCACACCTAAATATCCATCCAATCCGAAAAATCAGGAAGTATGAGTTTAGATTAGATTAGATGAAGCTCCAGTTTACTAGTTGTTAAAAGTCTGGCAACAAAAGCTAACTATCTAACTAGTCCAAAGGATTCTTCCTATCGTTTAATCTGCTGTAAAGGCAAATCAGTATCTGTGAGAATAATAATGTCCTGGACAATTTACAGTAAAGCCATAACTGCAATAAAAAGTGGAGGTCATGGCAGACACAATCGTTAAAAAACACACTCGTTATTGTGGTCATATCACAAGTTAGCAAATGTAACTGTAACAAAAAGAAAGGGGGATGACTTGAAAGACAAACTGAGTAGAGGCTAGAGGCTAAAACCTCAGTGTATTGCTTTTCAATCTAAGCAATGTAAATCATCTGGGGTGAATAATATGGGATGTGTATTAAGGCAAATGCACAAGGCTGGACATCTTCATTTGGCAGAGAGACAACGTGTTTACTGCCTGCGTCCCCTTGTCATATAAAAATCTACTCTGCAGTGGAGTACAATGACGTCCAAGATCAGAAGAAGCAGTCGCCGTGACGATCACTTCGTAAATAACCCAGTTTGGCTGGAGCACCGTTGAGTCTTAAAACACAAGGTTTTCTGACTTAACTGTGAATTGTAAGAGTGTGTGCATAATTTTAACTGCACTTTATAAAGTGCACTGTCCTCGGAACAGCCCGTACCTTTCTTATATAGGCATACATACGCGCGCAAACAGACACACAAAATGTAGACAACTTCACATGATGGCCTCCCCTCAAATTTTCATCCCACAACAGGCACTGATGAATCATGATTGACCCAAATCACCAGTCTCATCTCCATTCTCATCTCCACTCCCTTTAATCATCCATCTATTCCTTTGAACCAAAGGCTCTTTGAATGGTGCCAACTTGCAGAGAAAAAAAGAAAAAGAAAAAGAGGAAGCAATGAAAGTCCTTTTTTGCTTTGATAGCACAAAGTCGGTTCAATAGCCGTGTGATAGTGTGTTGCGTCATGAGACGGAGCGCGTTTACTTTTCGTGCGAACTCTGTGGCTTTGTGGACATCACTGCGAAGATGGAAACTGATAGAGCGGCGACAGCGAGACAGAAAAGTTGAGTGAGCCGGCTCTGTAATTAACAGAGAACAGGGTTCCTGTCTACACAGTCACAGTACGGATTTAAATGAGGCCTGGAGAGGCATGAAATGATCAAATGAAATCAAGCCTGTTACGGGAGGAGTACTGAATGTGAGCCTCGATTGCCGCAGATGCTTGCCAGTACAATGGCTGGTTATGGATTGGCAATGCTTATGAGATGATAATGTTTTTTTGCGTTCTTGTGATTTGCCTAGAAAAGATCTGCATCACGCCGGCTGAAAATACGTGAAAGATTAGGCTGATTAGACTGAGGCTGAACCGCCAGGCTTCTCAAGCTTGTGAAACTTCCAGAAATGGAAATTCCTCGTAAATACCCAACAGTACCTGGAAGTTTTCTGTGCTGGTCCTGTGAAAGGCTGTGCACTTCCACAGCAGTGCTCACTGATGAAAATCTGACATTTCATGCAGCTAAGGTATCTTTTCAGGAAGAGGTCCCTGTAGTTTGTGTTGAATTGGTTGGACTCTGAAACACCACTTATCTATAAATGTGTGCAAGCATTTTAGTCATCATCAATTTCCTACTGTCACGAGCTGAAAGAAGAGGGTAAAATGTGCTACGCTGATGCTTTCTGATGGGCACCGAGGAACTTTAGTCAGTAAGTCACAATTGCACACCTGCTGAAGAAAATTATGTACAAATAAAACCACCAATGGAAAGGAAGTGGACTGATGCAATCACACCCTGTCTGAAGCTGTCAAGGAAAACCACTAATGTGCTAACACCCTCCCATAAACCATTCGATTCATGGCATGCTATTTTTGTTACTACAAAATTACTACACTTTTTTGCCAACATGGTAAATGGTAAAATGGCCTGTATTTATATAGCGCTTTACTAGTCCCTAAGGACCCCAAAGCGCTTTACATATCCAGTCATCCACCCATTCACGCACACATTCACACACTGGTGATGGCAAGCTACATTGTAGCCACAGCCACCCTGGGGCGCACTGACAGAGGCGAGGCTGCCGGACACTGGCGCCACCGGGCCCTCTGACCACCACCAGTAGGCAACGGGTGAAGTGTCTTGCCCAAGGACACAACGACCGAGACTGTCCAAGCCGGGGCTCGAACCGGCAACCTTCCGATTACAAGGCGAACTCCCAACTCTTGAGCCACGATCGCCCCATCAAAAAATCCTCCCCCCATTTTCGCTATCCCAGCCTTACAGTATTTTCTTCTATACTTAATTTTACTTTAAGCTTATACAGGCAGCAGTTCTTCTCCGTTTTTCTTTTTTTACACATGTGTACGCCTACCTGAAAGGTTTAGGTGGCAGTATACTGAAGCGCGTCTTCTCCAGCATCTTCCTGATCTTGTTTCGTCCTCCAGACACAGTGTTGGCCTTCATCTTTCGGGTGGCCTTGTGGTCAGTGGGGAACTCCATGTCTCCGGGAAGGTCTGCGATGGAGAAACGATTGCCTTTTTTCTCCTGGATCTTGGGAATGTGAAGGCCGCCGTTCTTCTTCTCATGCGCGATCCTGCTAAGGAGCTCTTTGAAGACTGAATGGGAGGAGGAACAGAGAGAAATGTAGCTTTGTTTTATTTTATTTTTCGTGGCTTCGTGGGTTTTCTACCATCTTTTACAGCTCGTGACAGGATGTCAAAAACTGGCGTGCAACCAAATGTACTCACCAAAGATGTTGGTTTTAACTGTGAGGGAGAGGTGTGTGTTATTTCGTAGGATGTCTGCAGCTTTGGAGAGGGAGATGTTCTCAAAGTTCTGACCATTGATCTCCATGATCTGAAGCAAGATAGATTCAAAAATGAAAAACATGGCAGCAAAGAATCAAAACTGCCTGAAGCACAGCAGGGGTGACCACTAGTCTCAAATTACTGTGACAAAAACACAATGTAGATCTTGGACTCAAATCTGAAACACAGCTGGTATTATTTTTATTTCTCTTAACTCGGCGTATCTCTTAATAAGGTGGCTCTGGTCCTCTATTACTCCTCCTTTCATGCCACCTTTAGAGGAGAAGAATCTGCTTCAAGTGAATACTGTACAGTTTGTTTTTAAAAAGCAGTAAGTCAATCAAAAAAATGTGAAAGCAGTTCACCTGCATCAAGTATAAGAGTCCTTACAGTGAGGTTGTGAAAAATAAATACCACAAACTATTTCAGTCTCATTCACAGCGTCCCTGACAGCAACAGTAAAGGGTCCCAGATTAAAATAGCTCAGGGCTAACTGTTTTCTCACTGTGACACGTTCAGCATAAGGATATCTGATCTGTAACTGTGTCAACAACAAGCACAAAGGCTAGCGACACAAATACAGACAAAATGAGTCATTATGAAGTTCTTCAGATGTGCAGCTACAGGCAGCCAGACCTTCACTTTAACCACCGTTATAACAGAACTGTCTTCTTCAAATACCTTCATTAGTTATACCGCGAACCTAAATTCCAGCTGGTAATGATATCTGTGTGAATGACAGTTGATGGCTTTAATACTCAGACCATCTTAATCTAATCTAGTAATTATTGCCATTTAAGCTTCAGCTCCCAGCTGAGTTGATGAATAAATCTACATTTGGCCCTCAAAGCCACTCAACTTCCGTTTTAATGAGTGACTCTTTGTCCAGGTTTGAGGTAACGAGAGCTGCAGGGCAGATATATGTAAGGACTTGGCTTTATTGTTTCAAGTTCCTTTTTCCGTTCCCTAAATACTGACCAGACTCCAAGCTCCTGCTTGTTATGCTGAGAAATAAATCTTTACTCCAGTTTGACTGACTATGAGGATAGCACTACTGTTTTTACTTCCCTCTTTCATTCCCTGAATGCTGATCAGCCTTTAAGAAGAAATGCATGATTCTGTCAACACTGAGATGATTTTTCAAAGTCATGATTTGCATTTTTTTGCCCTTCCTAACATCCACTCTAAATCAATAATGTCCACTACGTGCACCTTTGTCTCTGTCTCTGTCCCCTCCCCCCCCGGAAACCTTAGTAGACATCAAATGGCATCTTAACAATTTAGAGAAGTCACTAAACATGATCAGACTTTCTAATTAACAGGCTGCAGTGTGCTGACGAAAGGCTCATTACGCACCAGCAATGGGAAGAATCTGTGTGACAGACCACTGTACAGTAACCACACTGTCGCATTAGATCCTCTAAATAAGACTGCTGACCTTGTAACCGCTGGACAAACCAAATCATGAGACTATGCTGAAGTGATATACTGTGGTAAAAGATCAGTACTCCTGCTGGGAAGAGCTAAAACCTGAAAGATTTTAATAAATATATATTTATTATGATTTTTAAGTTGATCGGGGTGGATCACATCACACAGAACATTTAATTATGTGACTGCATGCTATACAGTCCACAATCATCTGGGAACTAGTTGACTGAAGCGCCGTGATGGTCCTCGTTATAACTGTTTAATTGGGGACTAATTAACATCTAGGGATGCATTTAAATGGAATAAAGTACTTGCCAGGATTGCAAAGTAAAAGTAATTAGACCTATATATATATATATACACTGTGCATTTCATGCAGCGGTGTATGTATATTAGGACTTCACCACACTATTCCTTACTGTCCTCTTACCTGATCCCCCCTTTTGAGTCCTGCTTCTGCAGCTTTGCTTCCTTCTTCCACCGACTCGACAAAGATGCCAAATCCTCTCTCGCTGCCGCCCTGCACGCTGAAGTGGAGCGGTGATTCCCTAGATGCCTTCTGCAGAGTGATCTGTCTCCACTTAGCCTTGGCTGCACATGCTATGTTCAGCAGTCTCAGATGGCCCTTCATTTTCTGACGATGAGGTAAAAATGAGAAAATTATGAACTGAAACAGAACTGCATTTACATGTGCGCTCGCATCCTTAGGTTTGCAAGTTGTTTTGGACAACAATAATAATTTTAAAAATGCATTAACTGTTTGACCTTATCTAGCATTCTGCTCCAGGGAATCTAGACCATAAAGAGTTATCATAATACACCAATAAAACTAGAGGTGTGAGGCTTAGCTATGACCATGATGATTTTAATATTTGAAATATATTTTACATTTTCAGCAATAAAAGCTGAGGAAAAAGTGCAGAAATAATTTAATGAGTTCACAGAGACAGACTTGTTACTTTCAAGAACTTGTTGTTCTGAATTAGCATTTAAATAATTTTTGATGTCTTTGTTATTGCATGCGATGAAGGATTTCTGCTAGAGGGCAGGGAGGTGTTGAGTGTTTATTTAAAGGCTAATCCGAGAACTTTGATAGGGCAAATCAACGAGCACATCAAAACAAGACATTGTGCCAAAATGTGGCCAATTACACAAGCTGAGGTAAATAAAAGCTAACATCACTATTACTATTGGAGAAAACGCTGATGGCTGTTTAACACAATTTCTGAGCTTAAAAGCACTGAATTGGAGAATAAGTCAACAGTCTTTATTTGATCTTACTGTGGCTTCTAGATGTTTCTCGAAGTCCTCCAGGAAGCGCGTCATAGCCGGGTCACCCTCGAAGTCGTTGAAGTGGTTGTTGACCCACAGCAGCACTATTCTTGTTACCTGTGAAACAGCGAGACAAAGCACACAAAGGTAGGTCTTGTGAATGTGTTTTTACATTTCACATTCTCCAAAGTCCTTCAGCTGAGCTTCGCAGGAAATGTGATTGATAATTATGCTGCTTGCTAAAGTCAGAGATCATCTTGAATTGAACTCTACCAGGAGTTAGACTTTCAAGGACACTTTGGGAGGCGAAATGCTTGGAAATGTGAGTCTATTAATTACAACCTACAGCTTCAGATTAAAAATATGACTGTTACCATAACAAAATGCAAACTCGGTTAATTCTTCAGTCCAATTATAGAGGTATCTATCTTTAGCTTCTGAGGAAAGAAAGAAAAACCATAGTAATTAGTAACGCATAAGAAACAGAGGCTGTATAATAACGAGCATATGGCTGCAGAGAAAAGCTGTTAACTACTAGTTGACGGCTTAATTTCTGCCACAATAATTAAAAGGGAAAAAAGGCAGAAGGAAATAATAACATCTGTAAATTTACACGGGTGGGAACATTGTTCCAACCTTTGCAAAAGGTCAGAGTAGAACACAATGCATCAATAAAGAGGATCGATGTACACACTCTGCTTTTCACTCTCCTTTGTGCCAGTGTTTGTGTGTGTGCGTGTCTCCAAGGCAACTTATGCTCATGCTCTCTTTTCTCGTCTTCCATATTCTGTCTCTCTCTCGCTCTGTGTTCGTTCTCTACAAGATTAGTTCCTCTTTAAGGGGGCTGAAGATTATAAGCCTGAATGACAACCGCATAAAGACTATCGACTGTACAAGGCTAATCTTAGGTTAACGTAGCTGTGGACGACGGGAGTGTCAGGCACGCACGAATCGCTACAGTGCTCAAAGACGGCTGAGCTTGCTGAACTCGTATTGATCGGCGTGGCCGAGGCACAACACGTGGATTTCCATCAACATGCATGGATGCAAAACATCAAGAGGGACCGCCATTTAGAGAACCACCGTATAATGAATGATTAATGTAGACCGTTTTAACTGTATAAGCATTTTCACCTTTGCAGCGTCTACACATGCTAATGCTTTGCCATTTCCAGACTTTGTGGCTTTTTACATTTTTCACACCTACTGATACTGTGTGAAAGCATTCACACATCTCTCCATACACCATGCAAAAGTATGAGAAAGCTCCTTATCCACATCTTAACCATCCCAATTACAACTGCCCAACGCAACCCCAACAGGCACAGGTTACCATCCTTTCAAGTGATGGCACTCAAATAGAAATCTGAAGGTGCGCGAGAAAGTGACCACCGGCCACAAGATAGTCATACATGCATGCGCACACACACACACTCACCGTGTCACGAAGGCTGTCCATCTGGAACCACTCCAGCAGCTTCTTGCCAACCTCCATGGGACTTGAAAGGAAAGTCCTGTAGGTCAGGAGGAAGTCTTCGATGTAGGTGGGGTCGACCACCGACGGTTCCTCCACCAGGTGCATGATCAGACGCTCGGGTGTTCCCTGGGGTGAAAAATACACACACACACACACACACACACACACACACACACACACACACACACACACACACACAAATATATATACATAAGGATGAGCTGAGAAAAACATAGATACACATGTAAGACAGTTAAAGTCCAAGGTCACGAAGGATCTGAGAGGCAAGAACACCAAGCTGTGTCAATATCAATCAGAATAGTGACAAGGACATAAGCTATAAAGGTGCAGGTATTGAACAGAGCTGTCAGTGTCCCATCAATAAAAAAGACACACACACACAGAACAAGTATTTTACAAGTGCAAATGCTTTTTTTTTTTGCAGAATTACTGATAATTTAGATTTGTATAAGAATAAAATACCTCAAATATCCAAGGCTACATTCCTTTTTCTGTGTCTAGGGGAATTTTTTTTTCCTAAGCAGCAGACTTAAAGTATCGGTGACGTATAAACGTCACTGTTCTTGTTTCTGTGAGTTTGTTATTGTTAATGCCACCATAGCAGAGGTTTCTCGGGGGGGATGTTTCATTTGACAGGGAACAGAAACTAGAAAAGAATCCACTTTTGTCAGACACAAAAAGAACAAAGCCAAAAACAGAAGCAGAAATGCTAACACGCGTGAATCGACTCTTATCCGCTGGACGTGTTTCAGAGCCAGCAGCTTTTCCTTGGAGCAGCAGCCAAGAGAATCGTTCATGCCCATTATCGGATCAATACCTTGGGCTGCCTCTGGAGATTCAGGGAAAGGATCAAAAGGGTTTAGGAAGGCATTACAATGTAGCGTTAAAAAAAAAAAAAAGCTCTGGCAAACACTAATAGTGCTAACTCTGTCTCTTAACAATCACTGAACAACATCGAGCAGCTACACTCGTATTTTTGTAAGATGATGCATGTGAGGGGGATGGTCGATTTGTAATGATGATGTACTTAAATCAATCACGGGGCATTTGAGTATTTCTTTTAGCAGATGATAACGTGTGAAACCGTGACTTTCTGGTTTCAGAAGCAAGTCATGTTACAAGCTCAGGGTGAGATTAAACGTGCTTATTAGCTTCTGGCATGATTAGAAGCTTAACCTTGACCTTGGGTGTTAATCCTTCAGCGTGTCTCTGCCTGTCTCATCTTTATTAGAGTATGTTATTGCAAAAGGTTAATTGTATTTTGGCACCGAGTCAGTTAAAGAAAAACAAAGAGTGCCACTCTGTCTTGATCCTACGTTTGAACCTCAAACATCTTTTGCGGTTGAGGTTGGGTTCACACAAAAAGCAAAGCAGGCTCTTGTTCTGGGACCCCTCTGCTGCTCTTTAACGTTTTAAATTACTAACCTTGATGACAATGTGTCCTTTCCTGGTCCCGCTGCGGTCCAGCTCCCGGTGTTCCTTCACCATCACAATCTCCCCCTCTTCTTCCACCTTGTGCGTATTCCTCTCCACATGGTTGAGGATGCGCCAGTAGTCCTCCTGGGCGATGCAGACAAACTGGTCGAGGATAACATGAGGACAGCGGATGAACTTGTAGTAGAGCAAAATACTGCTCTGCACCACATTCGGGTATTCAAACAACAGCACAGATGTAGAATTACGGATGGTAGAGAGAGGCATGGGAGGGACGAACGGATGAAGGTAGGAACGTCTAACACTAACAAAACTAAACCCGATACTCTGCCTAAATTTAAAGTACCTATGGTGGTCCAAAATCATCTCAGCTAGCTATTTTGCAGAAGCATCCTTTGCTATAAATTAGACACCAACTAAACTAACCTCCCATTATACCATGGTGACAAGACGGCACGAGTCTTTACTACTCTAAAGCATCGTCTCTTGCTATGCCTTCCCTTGAGTAAATCATCAGTTTCTGCATTTGCCTAACCAAGCCCTACCTCTGCAACTTCCTTTGCATATAAAGACAGGAAATGATGTGTGCAGCAGAGGAACTGGCCAGTGTGGACAGAGGCAATGTTACCGCGAGTACACGCTAGGTTTCTTCTACCTTTCAGGTTCCTGCTCTATATTAAGACCAAGTTTCTCTGTGAAACCCACAAGGCTCTTAGAAAGGCTGCTAGTGTATGCGATGTGAAAGATATGACGCAAGCTACGCCTGTGTCTTCACAACTAAAATGCTGTATTAAATTTGAACTCTTTTTATTTACTCATTCCACCTTTTTATAAGAAGATTATGAAAGAAGGGAAAGCGTACTTTTGACACGTAGATTTCGCTGTGATTGCAAACCACTACTGGGCGCTTGAAAGAAGAAATGAAAGCAGGACTTCACTTTGTGATTCTCGCACTGTGACACACATTTTCCAGAAAATGCTTAAACACAGCAAGATTTTAAAGAAAACACAAACCCCTCACAGAGTTCTCTTAGTGCATAAAAGCAATGATAAAAAGTGTAATTATAACAGTGTAAAAATCGATTATTTTTACCTGGCAATCATCCCCTTTGGTGCGAACCTCTCCATTCATGTACTGCTTATCCAGTGAGGGTGAGATGCCGAAGCTGTTGCCCATACAAAGAGTCTCCGTTCTCCCATCGTGATGGCTAATTTCGACTGCTCCGTTCAGAATGACATACCAGTGGTCCAGCTACAGACGGAGGAGTAGAAATAATAGAAATAATTTTTAAAATGACCACAAAATAAACAATGTCAAACTTTTGTTTTGCTTGAAGAGATTGTAAATCTAACAGCATTGCTGATTTCTATGTGTGTGGTTTTTTTTACTTTTCTTTTATCAAAACAGGGTAAAATGGGTACATCTGTTAAAACCAGTGTTAAATACATACTGGCTCGACCGCAGACGAGCAAAAAGGAATCATTACCGTCACTTGGCATGGATTTATCTTGAATCATTAGATTTACAGACCTTTACAGCTTCACTAGAACGTCTATTAAAATGGCAATACATTACTAAATGTGGTAAATTGTGAGCATAATGTGCTTTGTGTGAGGTATGAGTAGGCTGGTGAAGAGGTATTGTGTCTCTAGTGGTGGCTTTTGAAAAAGAAATGCTAGCAGGCATAATATAACAAGCCATTCATCCTGAGTGTGAGCGGACAGAGGGCGGGTGAATGAGCCCTGGGCTCCCTCTGCAGCAATAACTGATATTTCCTCCTCATTGCCTTTTCATTCTCTTGCTGTTTCTCACCTAGCAAATCTCCGATTCTACCCTCTGTGCTTCACAGTTTGGCTCCCACATCAATTTCTAATGCTAATAAATAATCAAAATGCTAATAAGGTGGGCTACGATGATCCGCAACACATGCGCTGTGAACAAAAGTTCTCTTTTAAATAAACTTTACACAAATATAATATTTCCTGTAGGATAGACCATCTGAATTTATTGCTATGAGTAATGAAGCCTGCACGGGTAGGGAAAATGTTCTTATTTCCTATTATCAATCTGGAGTGGCGTTCTAACACCACCAGGAAATGAGTAATTAAGTCTGAAATGCGGGTTAATACATATTACTGTGGTATGAGTTAAAATGTCATTGCTTCCATTGACTGCACAGACACATCCCAGGCCCCGCTTATACCTTCAACACCTCTCTTTTACCTTTGCATCCCTGTGATGCGCTCATGGTGCAGATGTGAAGTTGCCCTTGCCGGACTAAAGTATCTAGCAAGCCCGACTGAAGAGGAGCGTGCATAAACAGAGGGACATCTTTTTAAACAGCTCATCAAAAATCGCCAAACACGCAAGTTGGTTCCGCGCAGTTTGTCACACAATGTGTCTGCTAGCTAAAAGGTACAGTTCTCCCAGCAAGAGAAAATGGTAAACGGCCTGTATTTGTATAGCGCTTTACTAGTCATCCACCCATTCACACACACATTCACACACTGGTGATGGCAAGCTACATTGTAGCCACAGCCACCCAAAACATACAATGTAACCAAGTAGTAGGGTAGGTTGTACGAATGGAGCTCATTTTGTTTGTTAGCATTTAACTCATTCTATGAAGAAGTATAGAAATGTACTATAAGACGTTTACTTCTGTTATTCAAAGGGTGCATGTAGCAGCACAGCTAATTACAGCCTGTACACAAAGAAAAATCTACTGAAGCTCCCATAACAAACGAATATGCGACTTATTTTCTAAGTCACTCTTTTCCTCGAGCTGCACTGAGGTTTCTCTCGCATGCAAAATCCCACTTTAACCCCTGATCATAAGGACAAATTCTTCTTCTTCAAAAGCGTCTTTCCATGTGACGCTCCCTCGACTCCCCCATTGTCCATTTTCGCTTCCTTTCCAGCATATGGAGCACTTTCTCTCTCTTTTCTACATCTGTAATACCACTTTAGACTCTTTATTTTCCTTTCCCTCTTCACACTCACTTAGCAAAGTCATGCTCACTTCCGAGAAGTGCCAAGTGCTTCTTTTTGACCTTCAACACAGAGTCCACAGAGAGGCAGTGGAGTGGAGGAAAAATGCCCATCAACTGCCTCGACACAGACGGTACGGAGTTGGTTACACAGACGCACATCACCTATTTGTGTCTTCTTTCCACTAAAGTGCGCGTTTATGGTTTTGCCCTGCTGATGTGCGTTCCCGTCCTCCTCCGAGCTCGGCGGCTGGCAGTTCATTGCCATTTATCACCCTGTCAGTTCTAATGCTGCTGCATGTAACCAAACAGCCATGACAGGGCCCCCGTTTCTCAGGCATGTAACTTAATTAATTAGCTGTGTAGCAGCTCGAGTGATTGACGGGGCTTATATGCTGCGGTGACTTTGCACATACCAGTTTTGCCTCGTGAATTACGATGGCGAGGATGTGTGTGCACCTGTGCACAGGGAAGCGCACGTTGCTCCGTATATGTTCTTCTTTCGTATGTGTGAAGGCCTTTATATGCTCCCACATCTACATCACTGCTTTCCATAATGGGTACGTTGGCGTGTTTGCAACTGTTTAATACTTGTGCGCACTTATTTATGTCTTTTCAAAGGTTACATCACTGTTCTGCTTGATAACAAAAGGCAAAGTTAAGATTTTTTTTTCTACTGTGATTACATTAATTGCCCAATTAAGATTCAGCAACTCAGCAAACAGACCTTGTGTCAGACTGAGTAAAGATAAACACTCATTTAACTATTAAGGGAATTTAGTGTGTTATCAAAGCAGATATAATAAAAACATACTTTGCATGCTGTAATTACACTGGAAGCAATTAATCTAAGTCAGTAAAGTGGCAAAATAAGATGGTGAAAAATGAATACCACTAGTTGTTGTTGAAGAATTGAATTCTGAAGGTTAAATAGAACTTGTTCAGCTTCTGTGTGTCCCTTTTCACCCTGTTCATACCTCCTGTTTGTCGTGGAGTATGACTGTGCCGGCCTGCTCCACCACTTCGAACATCATGACGCTACACAAGTCCCTCCGCACGGACATGGTCATGTTGGCAAAGGCAGGCAGCTGGTGCATGAACTCCAGCAGTTGCTCTGTGTTGCACAAAAAGTAAGCAGCAGAGAGAAGAAGTCAAATGAAAAAGAAGGAGGAACAAGCATGAAAAGACCGTGCGCTGACTAAAGCGATGTGTCTCAGGTGTTCAGGGCAAAATGCACATTGATTTTTTTCTTCTTCCCCCACCACAGACAAACTGCAACATTTCCAAAACGATCTATAGATTTTTAAATGGTCTGCAAGAAAATGTTAACTTCACCAGAGCAACTGCCAATGTCAATACAAACACAAAACATTTTAGGATGCTTGTCGTCTCAGCCCTTGGTGCTCTGAAATGCTGTAAAAACTCGTGATTAAAATAGAAAAAAAAATAGAAGAGGACTTGCAGAATTCCAAGGACAATGCTGCATTGCACACCAAATTTTTAATCTCTAAATCTTATTAAATTGGGCTTGAGCGTTGGCACACTGCTGCTGACAAACAAACAGCAAACATGCCTCCACATCAGCTCTTAAGTCTTAAATCTAACCCCTCCAAGCACAAGTGGATCAGCGCGCACTACTAGTTTTTATGACTCCTCAGAAACATTTACAAGTTCTACCTTTCCTCTTCATCTTCCCTCTGCCTCCTCTGCACTGCAGCTGAGAGCACAGTGACCCAGCTCCAACCTGCAAACTATGCTGCTTGGCTCAGTAGCTCCTTTTTACTCCTCTTGGTGTTAACACCTCGTTCAAATCTTCCCTTTTCTTATTAAAGGAAAGTAGCTTAAAGTGCAACGCGTATAGAGTTTTCCATGGGAGGAAAACAATCATAAAATGTAGACTTATCACGTTTAAAAAAAAAACACTAGGAGCTAAGCACCAAAACTCTAAAGGGTACCAGAGGGTTCATTTTGATGACTGCCAATTGTCCTTAAATCTGGTTTACAGCCTCTCTATCTTGTGATATATTAAAAAAAATAAAATATTACATCAGTTATCCCTTTATAGTAATTTATTACATTTTTAGGGGCCAACAAAGGTGAAAAATGTAATAGAAGTTCCAAAAAAAGAGAGAGAAAAACAAAGATCCTGATTTTCGAAACTATAAGTGCCCTCTCCTGCTTTATTTTTCTTTTAACCATCTCAGCAGCCCCAAGGACGTATTCATCAACCGCCTGGGAAAAATGTCTTTTTAAAGCCCAGAAAGCCCAGCGAAAATATTTTTATCTGTTTATTCAGGAAGATTCTTTCAGAGAGTTTCTGAAAAGCATCAACAAAGTAACTAATGACGTGAAATAGAATAATAAGAGTTGGTTGAATTTGGGTTCAGCCTGTTATCCCTTCAGTTGTTCTCTGTGTCAGGTATTTCCTCTCAATGAGCTGTGCTTGTAATGCTGAAGGCCATGAGAAGGCCAGCCTTCCAGCAGGCACGCAGCAGGCCAGGCCTTTGCTTCTCTCAGCTCTCTGATGCAAGACCCTCCTTTAGGACCCCACTTGGTTCTGTTAATGAGGTTGCCTCTGAGTGCCTGCTTGAAAATACAGACTGGTGTTTGGGGACAGCTGCAAGGGGTCTTTATGAGAGAGGGAAATTTGTATATCACTCATCTCTCATTCTGTACTAAATGAGTCTAAAAATAGCCACTGAGACAGCCCGAATCTGTCAGTTTATTTTAAGTCACTTTTATCCCAATTCAATCAAATCAAAGTTGTCAAACTGACCGATGTCGTCGTCATTGCGGTCGACAGGATCTTTTTCTAGACACTCTCGGACCAGATCTCGGCCTAGGAGAGTGTCCGAAGCTCTCTCCAGGTCCTCATCTTCCTCCTCCTCCTCCTCACTGTCCACTGCAGCCTCTGGAAGTCCAGAAAGGTCGACATCCCCCAAATCACTCTCTGTGGCCTGGGAGCAAAACACAAAGAACGAAAAACTGAATATTGGTCGGTTAGTAACATTAAAAAAAGGAAGGAAGAAGTCTTTGAAGTCCATCATGTCTCAATTAAATGACAAATGAATTGAACATTTTACATATTAAATGTGAAGGCTCCTTTCTTATGGCTTATGAAAAAGATTAAATTATGAAATTCAATCGCTTTTGATGGGGCTAAAATTGCCTCAGTGTCAAATGGCTCGACTCTCACATCATTCTCGAGCTTCCAATTCCCAAAATAACGTGACCTAGAAATTCAAATTGGGGGTATTGATATTTACAATGACAAGAGTCCTCTCAGGCCTTGTAAAGAGGAGTATGCCATTACAAGACAGTTTAAAAAGCACAACACGGTGACCAATTATTTGCAATTATTGAAAAAATGAAGAGCATGAAAGAGGTGCGACTGTGATGACATAAAGACTAAGAAAAAGCCTTATTGTTCATAATTTCTAGCATTGACGGCTTTTCAGTAACAACTTACTCGCACGAAACATAAAAAAGGATAACCTTGGAAAAAGCAGCCGTAGCAGCGACCGTGAGCTGCACCCAGACACCAAGTGCCAGACTACAAAAAACCAGGCCAACAGCCAAATATTTAAATCCATTCACTCATAATTCATATTTCACAGCATTTCTCCTCTGCGAGGCAGACAGATGGTTGGAAGAGTATGGATCTAAAAGGGCATGAGGCCATTCATGTCAGTTGGGAATTGAGCCGTCAACTAAAGGTGAATCGAGGAGCTCTCTGGTGGTAGTGGCGGCGCTACCGGCCGTCTGTTTTTGCCACCAGCTTTTTTAGGTGGGCCTAAAAAAGCTGGAGAGCTAAGCCTGATTTAACCCCTGCTTCTGTCTGCTTTCCAAAATAATGTGAATACATGTGCTCATTTAGCCACATAATTCACTTAGACCTCCAGCATTTATCCTGTTTACTGAAAAAGAGATATTTTGTTAAATAACCACTCGTTACAACTAAGGTATGCAGAAGAGCACCTCTGAACACATGGTGATCCTAGAAGCAGATGGACTACAGACGAATGTGATTTCTGCAGCGACGTTAACATGTCAGAGTCAGAATTTGGTGTAAACGTCATGAACGCATGAATCTATCCTGCTTTGTGTCAACGGTTCAGGCTGCTAGTGAGGGTGTAAAGGTGTGTGTGTGTGGGGAGAGTATATTCTTGGCACACTTTGGTCCTCGTAGTATCTGATCTTTATATCCATATTCCAACTGATGCTTCTAACAGAATAGCGCTTGAACGTGACAGTGAGAACACTGTACTCAAATAGCTTCCATAGTCACCAGACAGAGAGCCCCTTGGGGATGTGGTGGAATGGGAATTGCATCATGGATGTGCAAGTGACAAATCTGCAGCAACTCTGTGATGCAACCAATTCAACATGGACAAAATCTCTGAGAAACATTTGCACCTTGTTGAATTTGAGGCAGTTCTGAAGGCCAAAGTGGTCATACAATACTAAATGTAAGGTGTGCCTAATAAAGTGGCCAGCAAAATACATATTAATTAGCCTTAGCTTGAACAAAAAAAAAAAAAATCCCAACAATATTACCCTAAATTTATCAGTAACTATTGTGCGTTTATCTCTTCATTTGCTCAGCTACATTATTCGTTTTTTTCTTCAACTTCATTCTTTCTACATTTTGGATTTACAGTTGAAAAGACAGGCAGAGATATATTAGCTGTTGATATCTGGTGGGGAAAAGTGAATTTCCTAGTCTATAGATTGTAAGATGGCCTTGCCAGCTAGCAATACAATCAAGCTCTTAGGCTCTATGGATAGTTGGGACATGGCCAAAGTGTTTTTTATGTTTTTCCAACCCAAGGGTAATGAGCTAATAGTCCATTCAAAGTTCAGGCCTGCTGTTGTTTTTATAAATTAGGTTGAAGAAGCCATTTAGAGGACTTTTAAAACACACCTGCTCCTCAGACCTTTCCTGTTCCCGGATAGTAGATGAATTTAATCTGGTTGAATATAAGATGGAAAAAAAACAAGCCAGGAAACGTATGCGAACATAGATGTGCAGCTGAACTTTTTAAAACGTGCTTTCCTCCTCTTGTAATAATTAAATGAAACGGCAGTATATGGAGCATCTTTAACACATTGAACTGTCGAAAGGCTGATTTTTTTAAATTAACTGTACAAGATCTAACATAGGAAACTTTATTTCCCTTCTAATTATTAGTCCATGCAGTTAATATGTCTCAGAGACTAAGACAAAATGCAAAAAGCCTTTTAACAGAAACATTGTAGGTAGTGTGGGAGAAAAGGGGTAAAAAGAGACAAAAAAAATCATTCTCTTCCTCCTCACCGACATATCAGTCAGTGCTTCTGAGAGCCCAGTTCATTCAGAATGCATCGTCTGCCCTTTCAGGCCAATACCCCTGGTCTCAGATCAAGTCTGAGGCAGGGAGACATTTCTTAGAAATGTGGCATCAGATCTACACGAACCACTGCATTTTACCACGTCCCATCCCCAGAAAGGAGGCAAAAAGGTTCAGGATATACCACGGCCAGGAGACGAACAAGCATAAGAGAGGATTACGAGGAGTTAAAGAAAGTGATGAAAAGATGAGGAGAAAGAGGGAGGTGAGCTGCTGAGTGTTAAGCCGAGATAAAAGTGGGAGCGGAAGGAGGAAAAAAACAAAAAGAACGTGTAAGAGAAAACCCACAACAGATAGCGTTTGCTGCACTGACAGCTGAGGATCACAGCTGAGTGAAGGGTCAGCACTTTAAGACAGCTGTAAACAAACACAGAGCCGGGTCAGCGACAAGTGATGGGATCAGATGCGTGTGATAAATATCTAATCTGAGGATGAACAGAGTGAGTCTCTGTGTTAAACGTTTGACCCGGGCCGACCTGACTTACATCAATCTGCAGTCACAGCCTGAGAAAGAAAGGGGGTAGGATTTCATTTTATTTATTTTTTTTAATTCAGCAAGTCTCCCCCCTCCGGGTAATTTGTGGCGATTTCCTCAGTTTGTCTGCTTTGATCACTCTCCCGTGTTACCCAACCTTATCTTTCACCAACGTTATCTTGTTGGCGAACGTTTTGTTATGCGCTGTTGTAACATTTACAGTATGTACTAGAACCTAGAAAAAAAACATAAGCTGCATTAACATTCCCGGGTGAAACAAACAAATTAGTTTTGTGGCCAGCAGAGCCCACAGATCGCACCAGCACATCAACTAGCTCATTAGTGTGTGGCAAACAGGCCACGCTGGTTCCCATTAAAGCCAGCAGAACTAACAAGCCACTGTCAAAAAGGACGTCTATACACATATTCACAGACGTGTGCAGAATATAGCATGTAGGTTGTAAAGTGGGGGGAAGATAGCTGAAAGACAGTGCCGAAATGTTAAATTTAGTGCAACTTTCTGTGTAAAGAGGGGGGATTAGGAGAGCTAAGGGATTAAAATGATTACATGGAAAGCTTATGTTTGCTTTTATGGGTTACTGATTTGCAATCACTCACACAGTCTACACTTAAAAGCTTGCTCAACTGCCAAAAATGTTGCAGGAATGTTAGACAGATACAAAGACAAAGGCTCTTCTTTGGCTATTTTACTTTTACACGTAGGAATTTCCCTTATGTAGATTGAGCTGTTCTACCTGCTGTAGCTCAGCTAAAGATGGAGCTGTAAGTGTTAGGTTCATTTTCTACATGTGACCTTTAATCTGCTGCAGGAAGTACAGAGGGGGACGAGTCACCAGGACGCACAATAATTAGAGAGACAAAAAGGATTAGAAGGAAGGTGGGCGGAGGGTTGATTGATAAACTGAGAACACATGAAGATGGAGAGAATTCACCTTTCAGCAAAACACACGACCAGAAACAGTAGACAGGGTTTTGTCACAGGACTGGAAAGAGATCATTCAATTAAAAGCTTGTTTGCAGTAAAAGCAAGAGGATACTTCAAGTAATTTGTGAGACAAGAGTAGTTTTAACTGACTGGCTGGATCCTATTTTACATAATACTGACTTTTTATAATGAATTTGAACAATTAAAGGAAAGAGAAGAGGAATTTGGCAAAATGAAAGGGAAAAATAATCAGCTTTGTGGAAATTTGTATCCATAAATCCATATTTATGTGTGGGTTTATTTGCAAATAAATACAATAAACTTTTACCATAAACAGCGAGGTACCCACCTGGTAAATATCTGAAAGGCTGCTGCTACCCGAGTCACTGGCGATACTGCATCCCGACTGGCTGGGCGGCATGTGCATCACCTGCTGGTGGGCATGGTCTGTTAGGTGCATCTTATTGAGATCGGCAGGAAGCTGCTCAGACAGAGAGGAAGTGGGAGATACAGAAGAAGACAAACAGAGAGGGTGAAGAGGATATGAGTTCAGCTGAGGCAAACATGCACAAGGTTCAAAAGAGGCAAACACACACACGCACAGACACAGTTAACAGTGACAAACACACACGCGCGTGCGCACGCACACAGCTGTTTCATCAGGCTGAAAGCCACAGCTGGTTTCACATGCTCCGGGCTAATTAACCTGAAGACGATGGAGCTCAGGATATTTCACATTGCAGTGAATTATGAGCCGGGGTGCAGACAGATACGATATCTGGTACACTGTGAAGGTTTGGAGGTTGCTTTGATATTTTTGGAGTGACCTCAACAAAAACAATTAAACAGTAAATCCTGGTTTCCTCGTTACACAGACAGCTTACACATGTACAGAGTACACACAAGGACACAGATGAATACTCAAACTTCAACAGATGGAAATGTATTTACCCCCCTCCCTCCCTCCCTCCAAAAAAGGCAGAAATAAGCACAAAAGCACATGCATGAAACTCCAAGTTAATCAATTAAATCAGAAAAATACACCAAGCAAAAAAAAGACAGTAAATAAATAAATGTGTCTACTTCCAGAGAAGAAGACAATTTCCACAAAGACGTGTGAGCTTTGATACAAACAAAATCAATATTGTTTTTATTTTGTTATCACGTTTGCTGAAAATTGCCCACATACACTCAAAATCTGAGCTGCTGAGAGCTCGCTCTCCAATAACACTAAATCCAGATACAGAATGAGGTAAAGCTGTCAGTCAAACAGTCAAGAGGCTTCCAAAGGCAAGAGCATCAAAGTGCTGTAGTGTTAACTGAGCGCAAAGGCGCAGAACCAGCAACCTCACCGGTGTAACCTATAAACATTTGCGTAGCCTTCAGTTTGCACTGAACCAAGACGCTTCACATACCACAGAGCCACTTCAAGCACAGAGGGGGACGAGTCACGAGTTTCCATATTGTGAATTCCAAGTCTCTTTAGAGAAATTTGTATTAACTGGACGCCAAATAATTCCCAAATGCACATCACAGTAAACATCACTAGGAAACCTGCTTCAAAAACAATAAAATGCCCCTCAATGTAGAGATTTTCAGGGAAAATAAAATAGAAAAAAGTTCTTAGTGAAGTTGAGAATGGCGGCACTCTTCGATCAAAGACCGTGCAGCTCTGCGAGACTGGAAACAAACACCAGTGTCTGAAATGTCAGGTGCTGATTTTACTACAAGTCTATTAAATCAAGGCTGGAGAGGCTCAGAATTAGAAAACAAATGTTGCATCTACTAAACAGCTGTGGAAAAGAAAAGAACTGGCCTAAACTCAGATGAGGATGACAGAGTGCGAGTCTGAGGAATTAAAAACATTTCGTTAAACCTGTTTAACCTCAATTTTATGTGCAGGCGGACCAATGTCCGTGCTCCCCTCTCTGCACCGGGAGCAACCCAGACGATCTTTAAAATCTCAAGCCTTACCAGTTTGGGCCGGGGCAGTGTCAGGGTGAGGGAGGACGTCCTCCTGCGACACTTTGCGAACCTACAGCACACCTCCTCCATCGTCACATCAGACCGCACTTGCCTTCCAAACGCACACATAAACACTCATTTTAAGTCTGCGCGTATAACCTATGGTGGGAAAAGACTCACCAAGCCAAACTGAAGCTAGGCGAGGCTGCACGGAGCCAGGGTACCAACATGCAATATTAAAGACGTCGAGTCTGGGGGTACGCCACCCCCCACCTCTTCTAATAGGCCTGCTGGCCTCTACAACCACATTCACATAGAGGGGTGGAGTTTAAAAAGTGGAAAGGCTTGTTCTTAATGTGCGTTGTATTCAAAATTAACTATTTTTTCTATTCTGACATTTCATGTTTTATCTGGATGCTTTTTAAAATGCAAGTTTGTGAAATATGTTTGCTATATTGTGAACTTAAAAATCAAACACTTACATGTTTCACTAGACCACTACACTGTTTTGGTTTTTTTTAAATTGAGAAACTCTTCTCGCAGAAAACAGTAGGTACATTGTAAAATCAAAGTGTCTTGCAGACAAATCTACCTGCCAGTTCTTTACTGCATTTTTACAGGCAAATTAGTTTCAAGTGCGCTTATTATTCTGCATTCCACTCCACACAGTGTGCCAGCCTGTGCACAGCCACCTTTTCCCCTGAACCTGGAATGAGAAAGAGCTCATCCTCAAAAACTAGAGCTACAGATGGTAGTGAAGCAAAAGCCATTTAGGAAATTATTTATTATTTATGCATGAATTCTTGGACTAAAACCTGGCCATGAGAGGAAATCAGCCCAATTAGGACCAGTATTAATCCATTCACTTTTGTTTAACCCTGTTAGCTTTGCCCTACAGATTCAGTCTCCCTTACATACACTTAAAAAGAATCTGACAGCACTCGGCTAAAGTACTGTCTAAAACTACAGAACCCTAATAAATTTGTCGCAGAGCGTTAATAGTCCTATTAGTGACACTTAAATAGCAGGATTCTAATTACAAAGTGTGCTTTTGTATCATTCACATGCACATAATGAGTCAGGCCTGAGGTTTAAGTCGTGACTAAAGGAGCATTTAAGTGAAATCCATTTACTATTAAGTACAGCTATATAAGCATATTGACCAGTAGACAACATGTATTCCATGTATTAAGTCTGTTTTGATGCTATTGACTAAATTCCACACAATCATCCATAAACAGAAGGAGAATTCGCCAATCTTATTGTTGAGCAACACTCTTTGCTGTTTGTTGTGCTTCTTTGTGAATAAGAAGGAAGAGAAAAAGTGAGAGGGAGGACAGAGAGCGATTGCTAATTTCATTACAGATAAATACTTATTGATTTCTGCGTGATGGAGCAGTTATCAGGCAGTGATGATGAAACTCCCACCCTCATTCATTCAACAGATTTCACACAGAGGTAGAAACTAATGTATCAAACTGCTCACCGATCGAGACTCACAAACACACCCTAAGAGGATATTAACGAGGAAAAATGTTGATCGCGATCGATTAGCTGGTTAAGTTCAAAGGGGTCCAACAACAAATTGATAAAGTAAGTTGTGACAGCAGAAACTTGAGAAAACACAAGACTTGGCTGTGACTTTTAATTAAGAAACATCAAATCAGAATCGATACCTGTCTTTCTGAACTGCACAGTTTCACAGCTTGAGAGGAAATGTTGGCTACTTTAATTATTTTGGCCTCAACTGTCTTCAGTTCATCAAAAATGTTGCATTTTTTCCCAAGAATGCTTTAATATGGCATACTGCATATGCTGCAAAAAGTTACCGGTCACCATGGTTTAATCCTGCTATAATTCAAATTAAGTTGGAGTTTAAGGGGTTTGTCGTGGAAATCTGCAATAATTTTGTACATTTCCCTCTCGATGACGCTACCCTTTCAACCACAAAAAGACCCTGTAACTTTCAGCAGTGCTCATTTAAAGAACATCAGCACAGAATCTTTGGCATCTTTGGCACAGAACTGCAAGTTACTACAGTAGCTATTAGAGTAGCTGAAGCTAAATGTCACCATACTAATGCACCAGAATGATCGACTAATCTCTATAAACCAATTCAGTACTTGAACATGAAGAACCTGTCAACAAGGAGGTCAATTTTTAGTACTGCAAATTCTCCAGTTCCTGTCTTGTAGCACAAGAACTAATGACAAATCGCATTTGAGCAACCTTTGGCTGCATACGACCAAAGGAGGGAAATACATTAGCCGAAATGTAATCTCAAAACCATAGGCTGTTGTTTGGCAATGATCTGGCTTTTTATTAGCTTTCAAAAATGTTATCTGCAATTGTAATCAACGTCCAGTACAAGGAAAAGTGCTGGCTGCTACAGAAGCCCTCACACACTGGCTGGTGTCCCACAGCTGAAGGATGCCCAGACTATAACCTACTGACTCTCTATATCAAGGATGCAAAGAAAGACGGATGATTCAATCATTATCTGATAACACACAACTTAATCTGCAGGTAAAATGTAATCTTTTACAGGCAAAAAGATTAAATTCTCAATAAAAAGTTTAAACTCTGATGTGTTTTAGAACGTACAAAAACACGAACACGTGTCTTTGTGGGTTTCGCAGAGAGACTAAACGGTTAGAGGGGTGAAAGTTGACTGATGGTGGAAGTGAATAATTGTGGCTCCCATTCACACAGACTTAATCCTGCTCTAATCCCCCTCCTTTCCTCTCCCAACAGGCCAAACCACGAAGTAGGGGGGTGGGGTGTCGGGGTCTCCCATTCTCCTCATGCATTAAGGATGAGAGTTGGGAGATTAAATATAAATGTGAAAGGTTCCTTCAGCTGTACAATTCTATCATGTCAACGAGCGGGCACAATCACAGGAGGCTCGAGCAGACTCTATACATTACCAAACAAGCCGAGCTTTCACAGCAGCAATTATTTATAGAGCCAGATTAACTTGAGAGAAATAATGGGTGTAACGCAGACGTAGTCTAAGTAAGATGGCCAAAGATGGTGGGAATTCATTTGGAGCTCCCAGATCACTAGCATGTTGCAGATGACCCACAAGCCAAGAGAATTCACCCGAGTTGACCAATTCATTCGTGCATGAGTTATACTCATGATGACGTTCCAACATTATTGTTTTATGTTCAAAATCTCCATTTAAAACTTTCAGTAGATGTACAGTGTTGTTGTTTTACTTCTCATAAAATCATCCAGTAAGCCACAATAAAGACTTTGTGGGTAGAAACTAATATAACTAGACTGCATCTGAATAAAAGCCAGTGGTTACATAAAATCATAGCTCATTGCAATCTAACCACCTAAATAAGGGCATTTCCTCCAAAAGGGAGAAATAATTAGTTATCCATTGATAACTCTGTTGTCACACCCTCCCCTCAGGTTAAGAGTCTTGGTGTCATTCTCGATAGCACTCTGTCCTAGCACATAAATAATATCACTCGGTCTTCCTACTTTCATCTCCGTAATATTAACCGTCTTCGTCCCTCACTCACACCACACAGTACCGCCATACTTGTCAATGCTCTTGTCACATCTCGTCTGGATTACTGTAATTCTCTTCTCTATGGTTTACCTCATAAATCCCTCCATAAACTGCAGTTGGTTCAAAATACAGCTGCTCGTATTATTCCCAGAACTAGATCCACTGAACATATAACACCTGTTCTTAAACAGCTCCATTGGCTCCCAATTCACCTCCGTGTCAATTTCAAGATCCTGCTTCTCACTTTCAAAGCGCTTCATAACTTTGCTCCTCCATATCTATCCGATCTTCTCCATACACACTCACCCCTTCGTACACTCCGCTCTTCTTCAGCTTCCCTTCTGTCAGTTCCACCTGCTCGCCTGACTACCATGGGACTCAGAGCCTTTAGTTGTTCTGCCCCGAGACTTTGGATGCACTTCCACTTGCTCTACGGACCACACACCGTCTCACCACTTTTAAATCACTACTCAAAACCCATTTGTTTAGAATTGCATACACCTGATCTGTCTTAGGCCATTTTTACCTTGCTCAATTTTTTATATTTGCTTTTATACTTTTATGACTGTTTATGTCTAAATTTTATCTACCATGTTTGCTATATATACATTGTTCTTATGTTTTTTATGGTATTGTTTACGTGCTACTGTAAGGTGACCTTGAGGGTCTGAAAGGCGCCTATAAATAAATGTATTATTATTATTAAAAATACATTATCAACATTGAAATTATACCTCTGCATCTTAAGCCTTCTTTATAACTACATTTGTCTTTCTGGAGACCCACTTAAGTCCCCGAAAGCAGAATAAAGCATTCAGAATATATTATGATGGTTTCTTCTTTCCCATCTTCTAGAGACCCCCCCCCCTTTACTTATTGCATCCAGTTTTAAGAATGAGATTAACTGGTTGTGAGCATGACTGCTATGTTCCACCTATTACCTCAGTGGTAAAGTGGGCTATAAAGCTCAGACTAGCCATTTGCCAGCAGAGACCAGAGACTGGCTTTCTTAAAAAGCTTTTTAGTGCTGGAATTATCTTTGCTAGGTTGAGTTTGAGAGATATGTTGGGGTCTCGATGGTTTTTGGAAATCCTGAAGACATCACCGAGTGACATGGGCTATTTAGCATAGTGCACTGGTTGATTTGAAATATCATAAAAGTGCCAGAGAAGATGCTGCTTATGTTTTGCTCTAATAAACCTATATGCGCATACACACTGTATATGACAATTGAATGGCAGAAGACTCCTGAAACTTCACTAAACCACTGATAAGCAGAGACTCCTACACACAATCAGATACCTCAACAACAACAACAGAAAGAAACAAAGCAAAGATCAAAAGAAATGCACCACAGAATGAGGCAGAGAAGCAGTGGTGAATATATGAGAACATTACACTGAGATGAACAATGTAGAGAACGAGTAAGCAATTAAAGAAAGTGTGATGAGGCTCATGAATCTTGATAAGGGTGACAATTAAAGTGGGTCCAAATAACAATGACACGAACAAAGCTCGATGAATATTTAATGACGTGATGTGTTTGCAATGAGAAAACAGAAAGACAGCTTTTTGCTAAAGATCAATGGCAAATCCTGATTTTAGCCAAGTCGTATGCATAGTCTAGGCTGCAGAAAAGAAATGAGGCAGGAGCAATCAGTATATTCATGTCTCACTAAACTCAAAGAGCGAGGCAAAGAGTTGCCCAAACTGCCTTTGCAAATACAGCGACACAAGCACCATTTAATGCCTAACGTTTATCACTGTCCTCGTTATTAATAATACCTGAATAAACCAGCCAAAACCACACGTAAAAGTTTATAACTCACTGCTGTAACATCCAAGAATATACAACAAAAACAGGCCATGATGGTTCTTAATATAGACGGAGAGGACTGAGCCTGACCGAAGTCAAGACTCAAGTGCCATTAATCATCCAGGCAGCCGGGCTGCCAGCTCATTTCTACCACCATGCAGATCTCAAAGTGCCAACTATACACTACTCATAACCTCGGAGCTGACTAAATAAAGCATGGCGACGCATAGTGAGGTCACCAATGGGGTATCTGACACTTAACATGGTTGGCCTGTAGGTGTCAGCAGTGGCAAACAGCCTTGACATGACCCGAGGTGTAGAGCCAAGCTTGACATACATAATGTATATAAACCTATGCCGGCTCAAAACTTCTACTTTAATCACCTAAAAATGATTTGATGAGACTTATACGCTCAGAGATAAACTCATAGGTCTTTATATGTGGAGGTGCTGCCAAGCTGCATCACAAGTGCAAAAATCATATAAGTTCACCAAAGTAATTCAAGACGAGTTTAGCAATATCTTGTTGAACAGAAGCTGTAGGAACCTTCATAACTCTTCCTCCTTACTATTTAGTGCACAATCCTTTAAAACGGGGAGCCTTGGTGACAGTATGTCTTTGACAGATAACAGCTATAACCGTGCAGACTTTGGTCTCAGAGCAGGCTGTTAAACCAGAAACCACATCAGAGACGACAGCAGTGCATCTCCGCACCGAGAAACAATGCTGCTGCCACGCAGCACAAACAGCTTATAATTTCTTTGATGTAACATTCAACGCAAACCCCGAATCAGATTTCCACCGCTTTTCTGCTTTCTCCGCTTCTTTTTCGCCGTTTATCACCACCGGCTCGCATCTTCGTCTTGTGGTTTACACCCTCATTACAAGCGCCGCTGTCTAGTCTCCCTTGTCGTAGTTTCTCACACCTTCTTTTCTGGCCTGAACCCATTTGCTGCCAAGTTTTTGAAGACTCTCTCCATTCTTGCCTTTTTTCCCCCCTCTGCTGGTTCAAAAACCCACATTCAAATCAGCTTCAAAGGGAGCAAGGACGAGTAAAAAGGCTGCGAGTAGCCTCATCAGACTAGCTAGGTGAGAACATAGCCTCTGATGTCTGGACAGGGACACAGACACACAAGTACACACATAAATTTTGAAGCTGCGGATTTCGCCCTGTAGTGCTGGAGAAAGCTTTGATCAATTGAGGCCACTGTTAGCTCTAAAGCTGTAACCGGTGGACAGACAGATGGAAAGAGAAAAATACACGCACATATATTTATGCATTTATTTATGTACACTCAGACAGAGTTTACGATACGGAAACTGCACGCACCTATAGGCTTCATTTAGGACAACTAAGATTACCGAATGGGCTCAGCACTACTCCATTACTGGAAAGCCCACAGACGACTGGATTAAGACACAGTGCAGGAAGACAGACGGAGACATGGAGAAAATAGAGGGACCTTAATTGAATGTGAGCGACAGAGACAAAGGGAGACCGAGTCAAAAGAAAGAAGTGCAAGCGAGAGTGAGAAAGGCAGAGTGCAGAATATGATTGAAACTGAAATGAGTGTGTACATGTGCCTTTGTGAAAGCGAGAGCAAAGGCAGCAGAGTGTGAGGCAGAGAGTATAAGATAAGAGTGACAGTGTGGGGTAGAATGAGGATGAAGTCAAAGTGTGGGAACTGATGAAGATAAAAAGTCTCCAATATTCTACCTCAGTGCAGACTTCCATATCTCTGGCTATGTGTGTGTGTGTGTGTACACATATGTGTGAGACAGTGTCTGCACCAGCTGGAGCAAGGGGAGATTTAATGAATTGAAGTTGAAATTAGAGGTGACAACTGCAAAGAAAAGCATGTAACATAGAGAGAAAGAGAATGTGTGTGTGTGTGTAGTTATGGACCAGATGAGGAGATGAGGACTCAAATACTGCCGAGCAGAGACGACTGCATGTGAATGGATGGATTCCCTCTCGCTCACACACAAACACACCATCCTGCCTGGCTCTGTTATCTCCATTCAGCTTTACTTTCTAAAAGCTCTTACTTGTGGCAAGATAACTCCTGAAATTAATGCCCAGATTGAAAGTGTGTGTTGCTGCCCGACCATATTATTCCCGCCGCACCACAATTTAACATTAAACTCCTGGAAAAAGATAAACTAATCATCCCAGGGAGAATAAAAAGGGATAGTAGTTTTGAAGCCAACATGCATCATCTTAAACTTAATGGGATTAGACACAATATGCTGCTTAGGGAAAGAGGAGGAATAACGTTTTCCCTATATAATCATATATCATTTATGCGGTGGTATCTCAAGCTGCACGATCCTACGGATGCAAAAAACATTCTTCATTTTCTGTCAGAAACGTATGCTAAAAATGTTCTGGAAAGAGAAACTGGGCACTAATCGCTGGAAACTGAAAGTGGGACAACATGAAGGACTTTTTTTTTTCTCCCTGAAATTGAGCTGGGAATTCTCCATCCATCCAAAACTCTCTGAAATCCATCAATTCTCAGTTGAGCAAAAAGAAACTGCATCCTGTGATTTGGCAGGCATAGTTTGCGAGGTACAAGGTTCAACAATCATTGGTTGGCAAGTTCTTAGCTTGGGCAGACATTGGCTGGCAAGTTTCTGCGGTGGATAAACAGCCATTAGCTGGCAGTTTCCACAGCGTGTGCTGCCAGCATTGTGACAGACGGGAAGCTGAATGGCACCAGCACTGCCAAAGGCCTGTGACTTTTGCCCCTGTAGTCCCACGAAAGAAAGAGACCTAGAGAGCATGATGACAAGAGAAAGGAAAGATAAACAAGGTAGAAAGTTTTCGCGCGTGTAATGTCCTCATTTATTAGATAAATCATCCGCAGAGTCGAAAATCCTGAACACATTACTGTATTGCCAAAACAAAGAGATTAACCTCTGAACAATAGAAAGTAGGTTTTGTGCATGCGTGTCAGAGGGCTTTGTGAGTGTGCGTGACTATTAAGGTGGCAGAACCACCTTAAAATTCAAATAAAATCTTGCCTTGGAATTCCTCTGCCAAGGCGAAAGCTGACCACCTTCATTAAAGCTGCAAAGGAGGAAAAAAAAAGGCCTTGGCAGAGGGTGTGCTGTTCAAAGGCTTTCAAATAAGTCCACACAATAATGACAAATCTAAAAATCACCAGGGGGAATGGAGTCATTGTTTTCTAAGATGCAAGTAAATCCCAAATCCTTGGCTCCGAAATCCTGAGCACCACTCCAAAGCCTAAGTGCTAGTTTCTTTTGCAATATTCGTGACTTTTAGGGGATAATATGAGCTATTAGGAGTGATAATAACAAGTTACTTATCAGCCTTCCTCCCTTGATTAGCGTGAACCTCAGCAGTCTGGATTTTCTTGGAATGAGATGGCTCTACATGCCAAGTCATCCTACACAATTTTTACTAGACACTCAGTCTGGTGGCTTACACAGAGTGAAGGAGATAATTAGCATGGGTCGGCATCCCCGCAGTCACTTTCTCTGGCGGACTGGAAGTATTACAACCAGGCTTTAGTGGAAATTCCTTCCAGCTGGCATCTAGCATGCCGTGTGTGTGTTGCATGAGCATGTGCGTATGTGTGGCAGCAGGTAGCAGACGCCAGTCGCTGTCCAAGAGCTGGTTGCTCCTGAAAGGACAACTCAGCCCAGCGCAACCCATCTACCTCCCTCCTCCACCTGCTCCGATACCTGGGTGGAGGGCGCATGAGGAATCAGAAGCTGTGTGGAATACCGTTTTTCCCTGATTAGGCGACCAGGATGAAATTATTTTGGTAAAGCCTAGATCTCCCAGGTATCACTGGATTATCTGACTTTTCCCACCTTGGAGAGAGAGTTATTTAAAGCCTTTTCTTTGCCGTTTTTCATTATATTCCTTTCTTTCTGCTATAGTTCAAATACCTGTACCAAAATAACAGTTACAAAACGGAATACATTTAATCTGTACATTTGGTGTAAATGAGTAAAATGGCACCAATATTTACTGTCGAGAAGCATTTTCACTGGTGCTACTACTTAAGTTTGTATGCATTCTGCAGGCTTTGTACAGTATATGCAACTCATATCTCTCAAATGGATGCTATGAGGGATTATTTTCCCTATCTGTTGGTCAACAAAGGCTTTCAGGGTGAAACACTAACTCTCTTTGGTTTCGTTTAAGCACGCGTATCTGTGTGTGTGTGTGTGTGTGTGTGTGTGTGTGTGTGTGTGTGTGTGTGTGTGTGTGTGTGTGTGTGTGTGTGTGCATGCGCACAAAGTTATGTGTGTCACAGGAAGCTACAAGTCTGTCTGAGCCCCTGAGGAAGGTGGGCCACGGCCAGGTCTGCCGGATACAGGAGGGAAGGCAAAACACTGGGCTTTAATACTGATACAAACACATGTGCACTTAAACATACACGCGCACAAAAATATACCATACTGGCCCTCCTGAATTAACAGATGCTTCCTGCCCAGCAGCCAAATCCACAGAGCTTCACACACACACAAACACACACATACAGCACGGCCCTGGCACCCCTACAGGTTGACCCAGAGGCCACTTTAAGGGGGCAGCTCCACCCGTGGTTCTCTTTTGGTGTTTTTGTTAATGTTGGATCCCCTTCCACTCTGTTGGCTCGCACACACCTCAGCCAAACAAACAGAACTAACTGCAGGAAATTTATTTTACCTCACAAAAACAATGCTTAACAGTAAAGCAAGTACATGCAAACGACCTGCTCTTAACGTCTGAAAAAGTTATTCCCATTTTTATATAAATCTAAAATCATTTGACTCCATTCTCCTGCCACAACGCAGGCTACAGATGTGGATTTGTATTTCAGAAAAGGGTTTTTACATTTGTTTAAATATTCAGTGCCAAAATATTGATGTGCAAGGTGGCTGTAACAATGCCTGAAAGCAGAGGGTGGGGAGAAAAAAACAAAGAAAGACCTTAAAAATTCAACTGAAGTCAAAAGAAATGAAATGTCAAGTCAAGTGTTACTTTAGTTTTAAACAATTTAACTCCAACAAATTAGAAATGCACAAAGGAGGAGAAAATCTTCCACGATCGGCCTCATCATATTTCTTTCCACCCATTCGGGGTTCCCATTTCTAAATGCTTCCCTGCACTCTCCCCTCTCACAAATTCACAAAACAACCAACAGCATATAAAAACCAGCCACATGGCAATCACCCATTTACCCCGTGTTGCATTTATAAATGCCCTTGAAAATTATCCAGTAAAGGCTCTCTGGATCGGCAGGCGGACGAGGGGGATGTGGATCAATAGCAGTGAAATAATGGGAGCAAGTGAAATTGAGTGGGTGGGGGCCATGAGTGGCTGAAATATCAGCACTAGAGTGTGTCTTGTGTGTGTGCTGAGGGTGTGTAGTCTGGCAGTTGTACTTCTTTATATATACAGGTGGAGTCTGTATATAGAAAATGAATGTTTTTGCATATCTCTTGTATGTGTGTGGTTACTGTTCTGTGCATTTGCGGGTGTTAAAATGCATACAAGAGTGCAAATCTGCTAAGTTCATAGGTCACATGCACGGCTGTAGATGAGGACACGTGATAAGTGTATGCGCGTGTGTCTGTGTGTGTGTATTTTATGCACAAAGTGTCTCACTTTCACTCCTATTAATGCTGTAATGTTGACCAGCTTGGGCCAGTGAATGCAAACAGGGCCTGAGTGGGCTTTTCACTCTAAAATTTCAGCCTATCAAAGCTAATGGACAATAATTACACCATTCAGGATACAACACAGGCCCTTTTATGCCACTAACTACTAAAACACTCAATCCCAGAGCGCGCCCCCGCCCCGCTTACTATTACATGAAAAAGAAAAGTGTGGTAAACTACTAAGAAAGCAAGTGCTTTTCCTTTGAGCTGCTTCACAACAGCTTCAACTTTAACATCACACTGTGGTGTGTCGTCATAACCATATCCTGCATTGCAAAAAGGTAAACAGCAGCGACAGTGTGGTTAAAAGCAAATCAGTAAATTGTGAAAACCCGACAAGAACAACCTACCAACCAAATCCGGCTTTAAAATAGCATATAAGTGCATGCGAGCAATCACGCACTCGTCAGTTGTTTCTGAGTGAAAAGCAAAAAAGATGTCAAACTCAACGAGCATGCTTAGAGTGTCAGTTTGTACCTGGGAGGTACAAAGTCCTTTAATGTTCCATTGGAACAAGTCGGAGCTGGTCCTCAGATACACCAGCTTCACAGCTTAAATGGCAGTGAACAAGGCCCATGACTGACACATCCAACTGCCTACGAGTCCTCGCAGTGTACATCAATGCAGAGATAAGAGTCCATTTGAACTCTTGCAGTGACACTGGTGTCGATGGGAATGCCACATTATCCACCAAAACGTCTATTCTTTGCAGAGAAACAGAAGCAGACTGAATGCAAGTGTGAAGTCTATCTAAATATCCACAGAGTCCAAATACGGCTCAACCTGAGTGACCATTCTGACCAACTGAGTAATAAAATGTCATTTTTATCTAATCTCAAAAAAGCCAAGAGATCCAAATGCAACCTGAAACCTTCATTTTTCACATGGAGAATGATTCAACAGCATGATGACTTAATAACACTGTACAGCATGCTCACAAGTCTGCAACCGCTGCTTTTCTAGTTTTAAGAAATCTTCAAGATTTCTATGAGACACGCTTATGGAAATGAGAAAGAAGCAATGCGTGTTTTTGTTTACAAAGGACTGAAGAGTAATTTATGGCTTATGGGAGGTGAGTAGGGCATGGCTTGGCTTAATGCAATCCATATTGATCTTTATCACCCCTACTTCCTGTGCATATGATATTCTAGACCTCCCCTGGTATGCTAAAAGCTCTCTCTCTCTCTATTGTTGTCTCTAACTCCAATTCTCCCTCTGCCTCTGCCTTTGTCCCATCGTCTCTCTGGCTCTCTCTCTGGATGCCCCTCCTCCCCATCTATTGAGCTTAAAGGCCACATTACCTTCACTGCCTGTGTGAATTCTGTCAGTTCGTCTATTAGCCTGTCTGCGGGGCGGAGGTCAAGGAAAATCGGTCAGGGCCAATGTGAAGAGGCAATGGCATTACCTCACCTGGCAAAGGTCATGCTCTGAGAGCATAAAAATGGTTTTGTCAACATATTCGTGCACCAAGGGAGCCATGGCTCATCTATCTAATGCTTAATATTTCATCTGCTGATCTCATGATGCAGAGGACCGCAGTACAAAGAGCTTTTTATCATCGACAGCCATTCTGACTTCAACATGTGGGCTGTAGGACATACTAAAAATCTAATATTTATTTATGCTGAAATTTTGGTCAAAAGTCATTAAAGTCAAGTCATTATGGGAAGTGTTTAGAAACTCATCTCTGCAAAGTATTTTTATTTCGAATATGACACTAAAAGCAGTGTTAAACTGATTTTCCAAGTTCACGTTCATACATGGTGGTAGGAGTGCTGGAGTCCAGCCATGAGTCTATCACATGGCTAACAGTGTGACGAACAACATTCACACTCATTTTAAATCACAAATGTATCCAACAAGCATGTCACTGGGCTGTAGGTAGAAACCAAACCCAGAGAGAAGCCACACAGGGCGAAGGTGGGAACAGGGGAGAGCAGGAGCTTTTTGTTTTTGGGGACTGTGCTAACCACTGCACTGCTGTTTGTTAAGAATTCGTGCCATATTTTTGGCCCTTGGAGGGGAAAAAAAAGAAAAAGAAAAAAATGTTGAAGGTGCTCAGTTCCTAATCAGCCTTGCACGGATGTCTGGGCATGAAGCCACAGCACTAAGCAAAGGGTCAATAGACTGCACTGACGAATAATTAATCTCCGCATTCCACTCAATAGAGTTTCAGCAGTTTAATATAGCCATCTATCCAGTCTGATCTGATGGTGACGGCAGATCAGTAACTGTAGCTAAAACATATATCATATAAATCTTACACAACATGCAAAGTATTTTGAAAGGTCTATTTACATCAGTTTAAGGTCTTTCAAATCTAATTTGGACCCTGTTAAATTTTACTAAACCAGCCATTCACTTGATCAGTCCCATCTTGCGTGATAACGAGTTAGTGCAGTTTTCCTGTTATTGCTGCAAATAAAGTATGCCAGATGCTTCGTCTCCCTACCTGTCCATCTCCCTGACCTGCCTCGCCTGGGTCTGAATGCTCTGGCACTAAATCCATCATCCCACGCTGGCTCTCCCCTACCAATGCCTCTAAAGCCCCATTACTATTCGACCCAGCATGGGTCCATACAAGCTGATTATGTCAATGTTCAGCAAGATCCATTGATTGCTGAGTGAAGCAAATGCAGCAGTCTGGGTCAGCCACGAGTCTGGACTTGGTGGCCTATGCCAGAGAAATCTGCAGCTGAGGAGGAAATTACTTTCAACCTAAGTTATGTGCTTGTTTTGAGTACGAATCCTCTTATCAGCAATGCGTGACATTTCCTGTTTCAATAAGAAAACTTATCTCATCTAGTACAAGTAAACGAATAAAAATAAAAAATAAATAAAATAAAAAAATTATATATATATATTTTTTTTTTTTTTTTTTTTTTTTTCTTCACACCACAGCGATCCAGATGGGTAAAACAGCACTACAAGTTGGAGGAAACATGAGTGAATCTGATTTTGAGCGACGGCAAAAAGGAGTCGAAAGAACATACGAGACCTTGGAAGGTTAATAAGTAACGGGTGGGATTTGGTGCAGAAACAGAGAGCAGAGGTTGGTTTTAGAAGAGTTGGTGTGATTTATAAGACACTGAGGTGCACGTGAGTGAGGATAAAACCCAGCAGGGTAGCAACAGAAGTGGCAGCGGCAGCATCAGGATGACAACAACACATGGGCCCCGTTATTGACGTGTTAATAATAGATGCAGGTAGAGGGAGAAGAAGAGGTGGACAGGCAGAAGAGGATGGAGTCCCTGAGAAAGAAATGAAAGGGGCAAGAGGGAGACATCAGGAAGTCCTCTCGCTAACAGAAATGAGATTTAAAGATACAGTGAGAGAAAACGCAAGTGACAAAAAACAACAACAAAAAACAGAGGAAGCTGAGACAGCCCAACAGAGAACTCATGTAAGCAGCAGGGAGGTTCAGCAGCAGAACATTTTGACAAGTCTTCCAGCATCGGGAGGATGTAGACTGAGGTTGTGTTCCGCTGGGATGAGCAGGATGTGATTTAAAGGGACAGTTCATCCAGAAACACTGTACAATAAAACTATAAAATCCAAGCAAGACTTTGAAAGCCCCTTATAAAGCATACAACTAACTGCCTTCTAAAGGCGACTATGCTCCCTTCCTCAAAAAAAGACCTCAAGCTTAATGTTCAGGGTGTTTATTGGAGTAAGTAAATAAATCTAGGCCTTGATCCCTCAGAAGAGAAACCCAAAGAACAGCTCCACTGGCCTACATTTGGCTGCCTGTCATCTGATGCCAAATTTCCAGCCACTCAGTCAATATTTCAATAACTAACCCTCTGATGTTAGAAGCTGGAGTAAGTGAGCATGGTAAGAGCTGCTTTTTGGAATAATACTGAAAAAAAGACACCTAACATGGCAAAATAAGCTGCTTAGTTTCCATTGTAGGTCATTCACAGGGGTTCCTCTCCAAGTCTGTAGTAATCCAAGCTGGAGACTGTAAAAGCCAGCTGGCAGCTGAGTAAACCTAAGTGATTTGTTTGAATTAAATAACCTACGCTATGTTTTTGGACTCTTAGATCTTCAGTGGCAGCCCAGCTTGTTCAGCTATCGGGGCTATTAATTGTGTTTAGGCAAATTAAAATAGGGACTCGCCGTAATTCACTGCGAAGCTGCATGGACTGCACTGGTGCTGTAGAGGCCGGTGAATCATTCGAGATGAATCCGAGATCACAGCAAGGAAGGAAATCGCCAATCCCAGCCTGTTCAATAAAGCCAAAACCTTTCAAAAGGAGGCTCACTTCTAGAGAAAATAATTGGCAGCCTTTCTGAGAAGGACGTCAATTCTAAAATTGTGAAACCCTCTCGTGGACTAAAAGTACTTTCTTATACTCATTGAGTTATTCTCCTATCGCTCTCTCTCTTTCTTGCCTTCTTTCTTTCTTTTCTGGCTGTGTTCTTTATCTTCAAATCACGCCCTGCCCCTTTCCTCATCCCTTCCTCCCTGAGATCTCACGATGGATGAAATTACACTGTCATAAGGAGGAAAAAAAAACCCAACTGGAGTCCACGCTAACACTTTCGATTTGCTTCTGTTTCCTTTAAACCCCACACAGCCGTGTCTGTGCACTGCAACTGCACCTTCAGAAAGAGCAGTAGTAATAAGAGGAACCAGGGAAATTTAATTAACCTTTGCAAAAGGTGGGCTCATCACAGACGCCGACCAATTAAGTACGGACTTCAAACGGGCCACGCTGGATGAAACCTTAACAGCTGTAGATGGAGGATAAATGAGCTCTGCGTGTGCAGCCGGTAGAAGGAACAGTAATAACATCCAGATAAACAAGCTAAGCTGCTGCAAAAACAATGATAATGAATCCCTAAAATGCTAATTAACTAATATTTGATTAAAGCAAAAACCCAATCAGTGGTTTAAATGAGTAAACAAAACAAAACAAAAAAAAAATCCCCTTAAGCGTCATGAATTTGTTATATTTACTACTGATTCATTAATTGTGACTAAAGTTTAACGACTATATTTGACTGATCAGAAACAGACTTGGCAGGATAACTGACATTAGCCTGAAAAATCCCATTCCTTCAGTTCTCATAAAATACAACCTAATGCAAGGAAAACTATGGGAAATTTGAAAGTGAATACAATGCTGCCATTAAGTAGTGTTTACATGGCTGCGGGGGTTGAGCTATCATAATGTGAAAGGAGCAAAAAAGGAAAAGAAAACCCTCCAGAATTAGATTTTAGGTTTATGTTCAGCAGAAGATACATTATACCTTGTAATCAGCGAGCACTCCGTGTAAAATTTGGAACACACAAGGAAGGAAAGGCAATAAAGAAGGGTAACAAGGTATTTAAGAGTTTGTTCTGTACTATGTGTGGTTCAGATTTAATGTGTTCTCTTAGACTTAACATCTTCTCGCTTTATCCCCTTACATCTCCAGGGACCTAATTATTACTCATCCAACTGAAAGCATCTACACACACACACACGAACGCACACACACACAATGAAGCTGAGGCTTTCAGCACCTAGACTCTTGCTCCCAAAGACACAGACATATAAGGTAGAAGGTACAGTCATTCTGCTGTGAACGGAGACATCAGATAACCCTCTAGGTTCTTTTTTCTATTATTCAAATAGAGAAAGAGAAGAGAGAAACAAACAATAGAACAGAATTGGTACTTCACTGCACTGTAGCAACTCTCCTCACCAAGAAGTTCACCAGGAACAACCTCCAGCCAATTATCTTAAGAACTTCAAACTAGGACATGTAATTGTTAACTATACAAATAGCGACATCATTACCAGCTCAGTGCCGACATCAGGGAGGCAACAGACAGACCAGACATACCAGATTAGATGGCTAACAGGTATGCACCGACTGAAAGAAAAGCACCAATAAATGTCATTTTGCACAAACCAAGGACTCGACTGCTTGTAACTTTACACGGAGAGTTTTTTGCCATAAAGACAAACAGTTCAAGGTTTTACAAATAGTGCATGTGCGCTTTCATGTTTTAAATAGTGCAGTCTGGCTCAACACCTTTACACCAACACCTGCAATTATGATATAAGCCAAAGTTTAAAAAAAAAAAAAAAAAAGCGGTATCAAAACACATAATTCATAGCAACATATTTTGGAAGCCCCTCTGATCCGTTTGCTCTTGTTGTTGCAGCTGCTGAGAACAATTCAATATTTGGTGCAAAGCCAGAAAAAATGCCTCCAACAGATCAAAGCATCAAATGTAGATTAATATCAGGTTCATTCTCCTGGCTGACTGAACACTGTCCAAGCAAAAGGAGGCATATCCCCACATAGACACAAAGTCGTCTTATTTTTTGAACTACTGACACATTTCTTTAGCTTTATTCTGTGCATATTATTAGCTTTTAAATTCCTCCTTGAAAAAGCTTTGGCATGGTGCCAGCAGTTGTGGCTATCAGTCATTTTCAGTGCAGAACACTGGTTAAAATTCAAATTACAGCCACATGCACAGCATGCAAGCGTCTCTAAACAGATAAAATGCATATGCATATGAATCGAGCTCAGTTTCTCTCATCCACACCCAATCTTTCGCTCAGTAACACACACACACACACACAAACACGCACATGCACACACAGAGGCGGCAGCATCCTAAGCCAGAGGCACTGGCCAAAAAAGGGATTACGACATCGCTTACTTTGGAGGACCACGGCTGCAAGCAGTTGGCATAGCAACGGACCAGGAAAGCCATTTCCACAGGAGGGAGGGTGCCAGCGAGGGGAAGTTTCCCCTCGTTCACCAAGAGATGAAGAAAAAAAAAAGAATAAGTAAAAGAAGGGCAAAGGCTGACACCACGCTCTTTGCTGCTGTGGTTTATTTAAAAAAAAAACAAAAAAAAAACCCTTCCTTGATTTGGCCGTAAAAAAACCAACAAAAAAACGGAAGCCTCACTGGATGACTGTCAGATATCACTACAGAAAGAGACTTAAAGTCAACGCAGATCCATTCATATGTCACGCTTTCTCCCTCCCTCTCTCTCTCTGTCAAGAGACTGCAACAGAGACGCTGATAAACCTCAATGAAGAAGAAAAAAATTCTGCTGAATACACAAAACTGAATCCAAAGGAGAAGGAAGTTGCATGGCCAAAGATAAAGCCATCCAGTTCAATATGCAAGTTTAGCAGGTTTGTCTGTCAAAAGTCCAGAGCAAAAACTGATTAAGTCAACTCTTCAAGATTTCTTTTACTTCTTTAAAAAGCTCAGATTTCCCTCCTCAGTAGATGAGCCAGTGTTGAATTTAAGAAAAAAAAATGTGGGGGAAAAAAAGGGGAGGGGGGCTTGTTTGTGCATCTGCAGCCCCCTGGGAAGGAGCCTCTTGCCAGGCTTCAAGTCATCCAAACAATGCCCCCTTCACCTCCCAAAAGCCAGGACCGATGCCTGCAGCTCTCTCTGATCTTCATTCACTGCCTGTCAAACTCCTCTCTCTGCCCCTTGCAACTCTTTCCTGCCTATAAAGCTCCAGCGGTGTAAGTGTGTGCCCAGCAGTGCAGCTCCATGGCATGGGGCCAGTGATCCTGCTCCTTGTACCCCAGCTTTAAGCTCTCCTCCTGGGTTAGCGCTCACACCTCAAACCGGCATTCCTCATCCCCCTCCCACCCGTGGAAAAGAAGCTACTGTGGATAGATGCTGCGCTTTGGAGAGCCAGCCGCTAATGGGGAACGGAGGAGAGAGCGAGCGCGAGGGGAGGGAGGGAGAAGGGAGGAGAATCCAGCTGGAAAAGAATGACATCACCTGTGCAGCGAGGGAGGGAGAGAGACAGGGGAAAGGGAGAGAAAGGGATGGGATGGGAGGTGGCAGGGATGAAGATAGCAGAGGGAAACTGCATTAGATGTATTGGCTGCTGAGCACATGTGGATGAGAAAGAGAGAGAGAGAGATGGACAGAGAGGGAGAATGAGAAAGACAGATAGAGAGGAAAGCGAGGGAGCATCTTTATTGATCTGCTGGTAACATAAAACTGAGTGTATTGAGGCAACCCCCTCCCCTTTGTGAGCATGCCGCATAAATTACACAGAAAAAGAGGGGGGTGGGTATAAATCAGAGTCCCTATCAGATACAACAGACAGGCACTGGCTGTATTTTGCCGAATGTGAACATGTGACACAATAGCACAAGGCGATAATAGTTGGGGGGTTTTTTCTTTTACCCCCTTTAAAAAGCCCCCGCATCTAGAAGATTTGTGACACAGTAGAAAGAATTTGAGTACAAGGAAATACACATTAATCACAGATAACTCACTCTAATACAGTACACTGCTGGCCAAATATACTGAGGTAATAAAGGCATTAGACTGAGCAGAACCGCAGCTGTAAACAATTTGAAGCGGACCTGGTTCTGACAGGAACCACAAATAATCCTGAGTGGGGTTTATTCTACTATGCATCAGATGTGGGATACCACCCAAGAAAGTTGGAATGACACAAGTATTTTTTCAGGTTCTAATCAAAAGGCGTACAATACATGCAACCTCAACAACTGGAAGCCTTTTTTTCCCCCAAACACCAAATCAGCTCCTAATTAGAATAACAATGCTTTTAATGACAGCAAATGAGGTGGAAACTTAAGAAAAACAAATTGAAAAACCAGGTCATGAAACAGCGCTTTGTTTATTTTGGGGTTTTTTTCCTTTCATATTTCAATAGTTGTGACTCAACACCTCAGGGGTACAAAATCCTCGTTTTCTCTGGATTCTGAAATGTTTGCATTGAGTTTCTTTTTCTATTTTAATGAAGGACACAGTTAAAAATCTCATAATCTAGTTTTCTTTTCATATTTACATGCATCTCCTAAGGAAGCTGCAACAAGTTTAAGTGCCCAGAGCATAATTTTTAATAGTCAGAAAATTTAAATAAGTTCAATTTTTGAAAAATAAAGATCCATACAAACTCAAAATACAAACTCCTTCTTTTTACTCCAATTTATTTATTTTTGTACCTTTGAAACTATCCTATAAAGACACTTTTTAAAATTGTTTTAAACCGCATGTTCTGCAGGATCAAAGATGTCAATACTTTCACATGCAACATTTGTTTCTCTAAGATGTGTGTTTATCTGTGTTTTTCCACACCATATATCATATATCAGCCTGTATACTGTAGCGGTTCTGATGCACAAACAACGATGAGCCAGCGGAGGGAAGATTTGAAAGCAGGAGACATTAGGAGCTGTCTGGCTGTCTGAATGGCCGATTCTCCTCGAGCACAGGAGAGATGCCAGCTTGCATCAGACACATCAGAGAGCTGAGAATCTTTCTCGGCATTTCTCCCTGTCTTTCTGACCTTCCTCCCTTCATTATGCTGTTTGTTTTTTTATGTCTGTCTACATCACCCACTCACTCCCTCTCCACGCTCCTATTTTTTGCTCCCCTGCTCGCTGCTGTGAACCAGGATTTCTACCCTCAATTCTCCCTCCTCTGTGGGTGTGCATAGGAGCCGAAACACACCTCCCAACTAGGAATGACATCATCGTTTTAATCGGCAGCCAATCGGATGGAAGCACATGGAGCCCAGCCTTCAGAGGAGCGTTATGTACACAAGAGAGACAGAGAGGAGAGGGGGGGGGGAAAAAGAAAGCTTGAAATGGATAAGTGGGCAAACAGAGGCATATACCGGAACAGAGGGATAAAGACAAAGACACAGAATTAAGCCTGAAGTGGACTAAAAAGATGAAATACACAAAGACACACAGAAACACACAAATAGACACACACCCTTTAACCTCCACCTCTCCACATGAATGAAATTACCGAACACTGACTGGATTAAAGACTCTGGGACTAATGGAGGGCTCTGTCTGTGAGTGTTTACAGTGTGTGTGCGAGCAAGAGAAAGCCATGATCCGACAGCATGTGTGTCTCAGTGTGTACGAGCTGCAGTCTATCCCCTTTTGAAGGGTAGCATGCGCAGCACTACATCATCTTCTTAGCTTGGCCTCAAAAAAGACCCAGCACTAATTAACACACACACAAACACACACACACACACACAGCTGCAGTTATTGGTGTGTGTGATGAAATATAAGTTTTCTTTGTTTAAGCTCTCGTGGGTGTGACGAGACATACTGAAGACAGTTTCAGACAATGGTTAGAAGCAGTTAGCACTGTTGCCTCACAGTCCAAAGACATGATGTTAGAATAACTGGTGAGGCAGATCAAGCGTTGAACATCTACAGAATAAAGAACCGTTTGAATGTACGTTAACGTTTTTGTTAACGTACAAAACCTCAGATAGAGACCGTTTAGACATGTGCAGAAGGACCGGATAAAGCATGCTGAAGAAGGAGCTGCCAGGCAAGAGGAAAAGAGGAAGACCACAGAGGAGATTCATGGATGCAGAGAAGGAGGACATGCAGAAGGTGGATGTGAGAGAGAGAGGAAGATAACCTGCTTAGAGGGAGCGGCCAAAAGGAGAAGCAGCAGAAGAAGAAGTAGAGGAAGAAGAGTTTAACGTGGCTTGTAGTCTGAAGTGGTTTGAGTGGTCAGTACGATAAGAAAAATACTACATTAATGCCAGTCCAGTCCACATTTAGAGCAGAAATACAGATTCATTATTAATCATTAGCAACTAAACTTTTGATGATGTGTTTATCAATAATTGAGGGAACACATTAATTCTTATTATTAATCCGTTTATCTATTTTATTTCATGTGACTCAGGAGAGGAAAACAAATCTCTGCTGCTCACTGAAAAATATCAGCTCAATCTTACACATGTGGGTGTGGCAGTTGTGGTGTGTTAGATGACACAATGGCAGGAAAATATATATAAATGACACTAGCGTACAGTAAAATTCAAAAAGAAACTTTCAATGAAGGTTGCAAGAACCTGGAAACTGCACATAAGTCCTACAAGTCAAAGGATGCAAGCTGAATGTAGTAAAGTCACCAAAAGGTTTCCTCTTCAGTAACATTCACTGTAGTCACTCTGAAATGTAGCACTCATTCAATCATGCTTCACTCATACTGAAAAATAAAAGACAAATAACTCAAATTCTTCTTCTTCTTCTTTTTTTTAATAATACTCGCTATTCTGGAGATTTGATAACCTGGTGGGTTTGTGAATGAAGATGAATAAAAATACATCCACACGTTTGGAAAGACTTTCATAAAACTTCCATAACAAGAAAAAGTCCCACATAGCAGCCTGCAGAAGCACACCATTAAGCACTTTCAAAACAAGACAAGTTCAGAGGAGTCAGTCGTCGCGCCGTGTGACTCATTCGGCTCAAACTGAAAAAGAAAAAGTAAAGACGAGCGCCGTAGTCTGAGCACGACTTCTCAGACGACCGTTTTACTGTAACTGTACATAGATGTGGAATGTGTCTTCAAAACACGGAGCAGGAAACACGTCACGCAGGAAACGCTTCCTGGAACAGCCGGCCTGCGACTGAGTGTCTGTGCGTGTGTGTGCAGCTGTCTGGTAAGGTAAGTGCTTTCTGGATGAGGCCCAGAGAGAAAAGTGAGACAGAAAACAAATACTGGGATGGATCTAAAGAGGCGGAAGATGTATGAGTGAAGACTAGAGAACGATGCAGAAGGAGAGGGGAAAAAAGCAACACAGAGAAAATGAGAGATCAAAGATAGGAAAAGAGTTTTAAATCTGGAACATATGAGTAACTCAAGCACTGACTAAACACACTCACAGAGGCGGTGTGTGGATCAGTGATTACAGAGCGGGGCCCTGTATCTGTTTTATCATTCAGCGTGATGCTACTGAGAAAAATGCCCCGTGGGACACTACACACTAATTTGTATACACATGCATCCCAACAGAGAGCGGTCATCTGCATATGTTGTCTTCAGCTAGCTTGTGCTCACAGCCGATCAGTTCTGCCAGTCTAATTAAAAGGAATCCATTGACTAAAGCTGCTGCAGCTCTTTAACACACAGACATGTGTTCACAAAGAAGTGCTGAGTTATTGAAAGTTATTGGCCGGTGCAACCAATCAACACTGCACAGAAACATCAGCGCTTAGTTCACATTGACTCTGTGCCTTTAGTTGCTATTATAATGCCCCCTCACACCAGCTAACAGGGCTGCGCCACTGCTCGAAATCAAGTCTGATCCCTTGCTCGTATTCAGCAGGACACAAAGCACAGCAAGTCGCTTGCAGACAAACAGACACACGCATTCAAGTATGCTGCACAGAGACTCAATTAAGAGAATCTGCCTGCTGCAGCCACGCGATCATGTGTGTTGCCGTGCGTGCGCACTCAGCCCCGTGTTTGCCTGTCTGTCAGAAAGACGGGACAGGAATTCCTGCTATTTAAACCGGCCCTTCCCTTTCCGACTTCTCCCTGCAGAGAGAGGGCCGACGGCGATTGCAGTGTAGAAAGCCTAGGTGCAAAAAAAGAAACCAATAAAAGGACAAAAACGGGAGTGAAATCATCAAGTAGCTGCAAGAGGTAAACTTACAAATGTGCCAGATAAACTGGAAGCACACACTTTGTTTTGACCTTTAGGTTCACTGGGGCTGTGAAACCTTGAAGCGGAGGCTGATGCGACGTACACAATGGGCGAGCATCATCATCATCATACAAAGTAGGAAACGGAAAAAAAATAAGAACTCGAAGGTCAGTACTGGAGACATACTGACAGCAACCAAGAGGAGACAGTGAGTCAGAGAATAGGACGCGAGAGGAAAGAAAATGTTTGAGTGTGGGTGAAAGATTTAGACAAACAGGAGCGTACAGAGGAGAAGGAAAAAGGAGTTGAGGAAGAGTGAAGCCTTTGTTTTTCCTCCAGAATGTAGGTTGTGTTTTATTTTAGCGCTCGGCACCAATTTATTTCTACTACCAGGACACTTTGATTCTGTTCCCCTGCTCTGGTGCGGAGCCTTTTAGACAAAATGAACTGTACAGAGGCTCAAACGTCCTCCAGCTCACACTGCCTACCTTTACACATTAAGATTAAGTTATAAACACTCAGATCTAGTGAGAGCTGATGAAAATCGAAATGTAGCTTGTGTTTAATTTCTAGGAAAGCATAAAAAAGGGAAAAGCCCCCAGAAAACATACACAGTAAGGTTAGATGGGGGGCGGACGAGCAAGCAGGAAAGATGATGGAAGTACGAGGGGAACCGGTAGGAAGAGAAGAGAAAGGAAAGGAAGGAAGGAGAGCTGGAAGGAGGAGGAGAAGAGATGAAGCAGAGAGAAATACAGCGCGAGAGTTCAACAAGGTTGTCATCTTAGTGCTGCTGATGTAATCCCTAAAATTAGCAGCAACAACAGCCGCAGACAGTGCCCCACTGGTACACTGTGCTGCCCAGCATACTATACTCCACATGTACGCGATCACGATGTCTGCCGACGTTTGAAAGCCAGTGGAAATAAATGCCTTGTACTTGTTGTGTCATGCTAAGAAAGCGGGCATGCAGCTCACAGAAAACCTGTGTATTCCTGTGTGCTCTGTGCATAACAATGAGTGCAGCGGGACTCCAGCAGCAGCAGGAGGGCCGGGGCACCATTCAGCTCCTTCAACACTTAGCTGAGTCAGATTTTGAGGACGTAAACAGAGGACTGCTGCACCCTGACGGCTATTTGTGTGAAAATATGTCACCCATCAACACTTAAATAACTTCACAAATTATGTTTACCATTTACCCCAGTTAGTCTTCTTCTCACTCCTTTGGTCCTTTGTAAAACCCCCACTTCTGACCTTGCTTTCCCCTCACCCCATCCTCCCACTTCCTTCACTCCCATGTGACCTTCCCACAACCTTACCTTTCTGCCTCAGCTCTCCATCCCCACAACTTACCGCTCCACCTTCAGCTGCAAACCCACTCATCTTTTCCATAAACTGTCAACCCCTGTTTCACATTCCTTGTTCCTTCCGTAACCCCTCTGCTTCATTTCAGCCGACTTCTCATGCATATATACAAGATCTCACAATATCTTTTTTTAGTCCCTGTTAACTTATCATTCCATTTGCTTTTCACCACTTCATGCTTGTCATCTTATGCCTACTTCTATTTTCCCATTCTGCTCTATCCTACCTGCCCTCCCCTTTCCCCTCCCTCTTAGGTATTTTTAAAGCTTGCTGTTATGGCATCTCTGCCTTACAAAATATGTGAGAGTGAGAAGACATTTGACAATCTACATCAAAATAAAGCTGTCACTCCTCTCGTCAGGAGGATTCTCTTTCCTTGGCTGCTGAATGCCAACATGATTTTCGCTTGCCCTTTCCAATCCTGTCCTGCCGATTATTTATTTGGATACTTTACTAAAAGGAAAAATTAGGAGCAAATGTAATGTGGCAATGATCTGAATTATTACAAATAATTTGGCATAAGAGAATGCAGGCATCATGTATTTTTATGCCTTATTGATATGTAAATGGGGGGGAAAATGTCAGCATATCAAGTTAAATAGTTTGCATTGCAAATATGCTCTAGATAAGAAATCCACGAAGGTGCCATAACGGACGTATGGACATTTAAATCCACAGATGTGAAGCAAAACTGAAAAGCCAGGCACATCCCCGAAACATTATGAATTAAGCATACACATGGCACACGCGAGCTTTGCGAAACCACGCACGCAAGCACACTAATGACAACGAGAACCAAGCCGGGAATATTATCGGAAATTTAACAACTTCATCAGTGTGCAATGCCAAGCCAAACTCTGCTTGGTGAGCTAAAACCAGCCTGTTGGAAGTTAGAGAAATTTTCCCCAGCCAAGGAGAAAAATCAGAGAAACTCCCAGGCCTGGTTAGCAGACCCGTCTAATCAAAAACAGCAACCAAACATGAGAAAGCATCTTTGTGTCGCCTCATCTTAGTGATTTTCCAATCTCAGGGGAAGGTGAAGGATGATGCAGAGCAATACTTCTCACATCCCCAGGTTGACACTGCTATGACAAAGCATGCGTATGAGTCACACCTAGTCACCGCGTGAGGAATGCAACCTTAGATTTAACCTGATTCTAAGCAGTGAGGTAACCAAAGTACTGCAGCTGCATGACAAGCACAAGCTCATCAAATTGAGTTAAAATGATACAGCTGAAGACGACATCACCGCGTTAAAGTCACTCCTAATGGACCATTAAACTGAAACTCTGTAATATAATGAAAGTATTAAATGGGTAATACAATACAAACAATTTAATCAAGCTTTTAAGCAATGGGAGGTGTGTTTGTAAGAGACAAAATTTGTTTTCCTTACGCCCAAATCACACAATCACCAATAAATAAAAAATAAGGCCCAGCAGTCAAAACTGCATCTGTAATTTTGTATAACACAAAATACTGATAGAGGTGTACGGTCCCAAGTGGTGCTTGTAGTCCACTCAACCAGTTAACAGTGTAAAAAGAGGAAATAAATAACATTCATTCATGTCTAGCTACACGTCACGCTCAGTGTGGGTTGCTGCAATTTAGGAACAAGACTGGTGCGATTTGCTCCTTCCTGTGTGCAGCGCCTTCCAGTAAAGGCAACCTGACAGTGGAACGTGACTACAATAGTCTTAAATACAACTTTAGGCTTCAGGAAGCTGAAGCTTTCAGTCTTCCCCCCCATCTAGAGGAATTAACAGTAGGACATCAGTGCCCGATGTTTCTCGTTAATAATGCAGTTTTGCATACTCGGCTCATTTTTAGTGTGAGATTAAAAACGAATGCTAACGTGTTTTGTAGAGTGGAGAGAAAAGGAAAAAAAGAAGAAAAAGCAGCAGACGTCAGACGTTTTGCCTCCAGGATGTTAAGTAACCACAGCCGTTGCAAGAGACGAGTGTTTCCGATCTGTTGTGTAGCGACACTCAGCAGCTGAGAGGATGCTGCTTCATGCTCCAAAAGCATGATCACAAATTCACACGTATAGACAGTGACAAACGAGCCCCAAAACAAAATGTTCAAAACAAAGACTTTGAAAGCAAATCGAATGTGCCAAACACCTGCACGTGGCAACCTGCTTTTATTTTTTCTGAAAAATCACGAGTTAAACTGAGAAAGTGGCCCAACTGGTGAGGAGAAAAGAAAAAAAAAAGCATAACAACACTCTCCTGATTTTATTCTAGTGGTGAACTGTGCAGATGGCTGAACCTGCATCATGTTAAATTAATGATCCCGGGGTTCCATGGAGTAGCCTGGCTCTAAAAAGCCCATAGAGCAGGTTTCCCCCGCAAGGCAAATGAGGTGATGGGTTCATCTATCTATCCTGCCCGGCAGGAGAAAGGCAGTAACCCGGTGAAGCATCTGATGTCTAAATGAAGTGACTCTGTATCTGTGCAGCATGTGAATGTGTGTGTGTGTACACGTGTGTGTGTGTGGGGGGTGTGTGAATCTGAGTCATCAGTAAATCCCAGTGGTCTGTTATAGTAATAAGAGAGCGCAGGAGCTTCTGTCTAGCACCTCGCTGGCAGAGAGGAGTCAGGTTTCTGGATCAATCGCAGCCGTATCAGTCATCACACAGAATAAAAGAAGTAACAGTGGGTAATAAAATAAACATCGATCTTACAGACATTTATCTTTCTCTGCCTCTGAAACTTTAAAATTTAAAGCCAGCAGACCAACTCATTGGTTTGATTTATAATAATTACTGTAATTATTGTGTTGCATTCTTCGTTTAGGAGAAATACCCCTTTTCGGGGTTTTTGTGAATCATCTTTTTGGGCTCGTCGTAATTCATAGCTTCAGGAACTTCATTCACTCCAACAGAAGCTATTAAGAGCGAGCAAGACACACCAGACACCAGCACAGAGCAGCGATAATGGATTACTGATGTTATTATGGTTCAATAAGGCCTCTAAACAACATCCTCTGATCCACTGCCAGAACCACAGCGCTGCTTTGAGCGTGTGTATGTGTGCATGTACAATATGCATTGACAGAAAGGGGTTTTATCCTCATGCTGTCACTATATCATCGCAAATGGGAAACCAGAAAAAAACAAACAGAAAACAAACAAAAAGAAACAGAATCCCTGTCTCATATTTGTAAGCAGCCACCAACTAATCAAGTTAGAGTATACATCCATGTCTGTCACGGCTTGACCTTTGACCTTTTAGATAAATAGTGTCAGCATTTTATCAAGTTTCCCTGTGAGAACAGGCGTCGGCAAGCTTTTATCACATAAAAGAGCCACTTTTGAGCAGATTTTGACAAGAACACTAAAATACCAAAATAAAAATCCTAACAGACCAGCTGCGGATAAAGCATACCGACGAGCCTCGTCACAGCGTTGGCAGCGAAAGCAAAGAAAGCTGTCCACACATTTTTAAACTCTCTATTTGCCTCTTCAAACCTCTTAGGATTTATTGGAGTTCAAAGTCAGCTGAATTCAGGACGAGCTATTTAAGTGAATACATCTGTGTTAGCTGCTGCTATTGAGGTTCAGAGAACTTAAAAGGCATCAAGTGACGGATGTGGGCTATGATGCAAATAATAAGTGTGAAAATATAAATATCAAAACCTTTTTTTGTTTTTGGTTTGTAAACTAAAGAGCTTTACAATTTCAGATTGTAGAGAATTACTTACGATGCTAATTACAAATGATCAATATCGACCTTTGTTTACGTCTTTGTTTATCTGTCAGTGCCACACAAAGTCACTGGAGATGGACCAAAGAGGCGCGTGCATGTTCGAGACCCCTGTTACAGACAGTTTTATGCTACCATGTGATTTGATTTGTGGCCACAAACACGTTGACATGATCATCATTCAAACCAGTAAGGCTCAAATCCAAGTGGGTGTTTGTGCCCTCGTAAAAGGAATCCCTGTTGTATCATATACATAACAATGGGAAAGAAGTGAGGTCACAGTGACTCTGACCTTTGAGGACCAAAATGTAATGAGTTCATCTTTGAGTTCGGGTGAACATTTGCACAAAATCTGAAGATGTACCCTGAAGGTGTTGCTGAGATGATGTGTTCGCACAAACGGAGCGCACGGAAAGACAGATGGATGGACAAACGACGTGAAAACATTACTCCTCCGGCAACGGCCATCGCCGGCGCAGACGCATTAACATTACACTGCGTGCGTCTCACAGGAAAACCATGGATGATTTTTTCTTATTAGCCCAGCTGCTTTACAAAGGGAAAAGTGTCACCTTTAAATCCTGACCCAATGATCAATCAGCAAATCAATAAACCTTGTTCTCCACAGCAGCAAACACAGAACTTAAGCTAACGTGTCTGTTTCATCTGAAGCCAAGTAGAAAAGCCAGTAGTACTTCTAAAGCAACTCCTTTATGTCACAAATGACGACTGATTTGATTGGACTATCGGGGCATAATAAGCATTGATTTTTATTATTATTTTGTGGGGTAATGTGTGGAAATTTCCAACTTGTGCCACCGACAGCCCTCATCGCACAAAACAAATCACAAGTTTCCACTTTCGAGGGACATGTGCCAATGATGTGACTTCCATCTGAGGGGGAATCTGAAACTTACACTATTACATTAAACCCATCTCTGCCTAGCAAGGCAATGTTGTTCCCGGCATGCATCTGTTAATTCCTCTGTCTGTTTATTCCTATCTGCCACCCACAGTGTCAGCAGACAGCGCAGTGTGCATGTGTGTGGCAGCCTCTAAATATGACGACGACAACCTCCCCACAGGACTGCCGGTTTCTAAACAGGTGCCTGAACCCAAAGTGACTCATATAAACAGCCATGCACGCACAAGCACACTGAACACATACATGACAGAGACATGAACACAAAACGCCCGACACAGACAGACACACAGGCAGAAAAGTTTCATGTCTTGTATTTCATCCTACCTGGTTGTTGACATAATCCTGAGCGGTTGCATGAAAAGGGAAGAGAAACAAGAAATAGTCACAACAGCAAAATATGCAAACTACGTCTTGTCAAAGTGAAATTAGCACAACATAAGACATCATTGTATTCTTAATGAACAAAGGCAAGCGCACCACTATGCAACACATGTCAAAGAACAACAATCCCTTGTGTCAGTTGAGTCTTTGCTGTCCAATATTGCTCCAATTCCATGCACTCCTAAAGTAATTCTCTATATCTCTCATCTGTTTTAGTCCTGCTTCTCTGGAGCAGCGCTGCGCTAGCACATCTGAGCAGATAGCCTTTACATAATAAAGGGCAGTCACAGAAAAGAATGTGGTGGGATTCGGCGACGCTGAAGGCTAGAAATGTAATTTTAAAAAGTGGAACAATCACCATGAGACCACAGAGGCAGGTAGGGTCGACAGAGGACGCTTTAAACTCTGCATTAAGCCCCGTCGCAATGCTCCGGGGAGCTTTGCACGAGCTGGGAAAAGTGTGCATATGACCTGAGTGTGGAAGTTCGTTTGTGTGTGCGCGCCTTTGTGACTGTGTGTGGCAAAGCGTGGCTTCTAGTGATTAGTTAAAACTGTAACTGACACACTTCTGGCCACAGTGATGCTATCGCAGAGAGGGAAGTTCCTACACGCTCAGCTTTAATACTTTTCCTACACAACTTTGGTTCAACAGACCTTCAGAGAAACGTTGTTTTTCCTAACAAAATTCAGCTTTTATGCACGTTAGACAGCAATGCCTCCGGCATTTGTTTTCTCTGTGGCATTGACAAATAAGTTAAATACCAGAACAATGCATGCAAACTGCGAAACAGTGTTTCCCCATGCGCTTTACCATCCCCCTCTAGCTTTATGGTGCTTTTTGTCATCTTATTCTTTAATTCATTAAACCAAAACTTTATTGAGAATGAGCTGCTCTCTGCACACTGTGCACATCACAAGGATACTTTAAAACTGAAGCTAATGATTATAGTTGAGGTGTCAGCAAGCTTCAGAGAATTAAATGTGTGAAGATCTTTTAAAGGACCCTGAAAAAACAGTAGTTGTTTAAACATATAAAACCCAACCAGCCTCAGTGTAAGCGATCTACTGGAAAGAGGCAAAGAGTACGTTTTGATTGCCTTCCCACTTACACAGAAGCAACATGTCAATACTGTAAATGCTGAGGGTGGTTAGCATTAGCCTTTGCTGTTAGTAAAGCTTTTATTCTTACCGTGTTGTAGCTGGCGGGGTCTTGGCCGTCTGTGATCAGTTCCCGCTCTCCCCTGGGGTTGACCCTTCTGAAGCGCCGTCTGGACCGCCGTTGGGAACCCTCCCTCTGCAAGAAGCTGTCGTCCCCCTCGCTACCGTTATCCACCTGCAATATACAGGGAACACTCTGCTCAGAGCAGAAACTTTGACGGGATTTGCCCCCACAACCTTCGGGTGTCTGGGGGTAGCTGGAAGATCGATCCTCAGCGTATGTGACCTGAGAGCACGGCTCAGAACAGCTACGTTTCAACAGTTCAGACTTCTGGATCTTAGGGAGTGTGTTCAGATTGTTATATTCCACATTCTGGCTGTCAGATTCGGATCTCTGCTTCTTATAACCCAAACTTTGGGTCTTAGATTCTGTGACGCTCTCCAAATCTGAGTTGTGATCCTTGAATGCGTTCCCTTTCTCCCCCCGTGGCTCTGCTTCAGGTCCTAGGGCTTCTGGGATCTGGTCCTGCTCTTCTGCTGGCTCCTGGTTGAACATCCAGTTCTTCCAGAGCGCAGAGAGCCGGTGCCAGCGGAGCACACTCATCTGGACTCAAGAAGGGGACCAGAACAACACATAAAAGCAGGAAATACCACAAGGGGGAGAAGGGAAGAACAAGAAGAAGAAAAACAGCGGGGAAACCCTTTTATACAAAAGATGAATAGAAGTGCAGCGTCCAAAATTTAAGACAAGGTCCAAAATCCTGGGGGATCCCACGACATTTCATCCTCTGGGTCACTCCTCCAGAATAAGAGAGAAAACAAGGCAAGTAAATTAAACGAAGAAACAAACAAATCGACGACGAGGGCAGAAGAACGAGCGCCGCATCTCCTCCTTTCTCAAACTTGGCGAGAGTAGTCCTCCTCGAGACAGAGTTCATCTGCTCGACATGTTGCATACTGACAGGCTTGCTCACATGGTCGCTCGCTCGCTCTCTGACTCTGTATGACACGCGCACAAAGCACACACTGAGCCACCAGTTTCCTCCAGGAAACCGTAAATACACAAATATCCTCATCAGGCAGGAAGAAAAAAAAAAGAAGAAAAACAGCAGAGCACACAGATTCCGGCCATACAATTCATTCCCTTTTTGTGCGAGTCTGTTGTTGTAGGAGGAATTTGTTTTCTTTCTTCGTTGCATAATGCTAAGTGAAGTCAACAATCTCATTATCCCAGCAATGAACGGACTTTTTCAATAAATAAATGATGTAACCCAGCTCCTCTGCCTTCATTTTCTTTCCCAAGGCTCTTGGATTTGTTTTCAACTTAGCTTTTTTAACTTTTTTTTTTAAATTATCTTGTATTTCAGTATCAGTTTTGTGCTAGTTTCTCTGAGTCTCACACTCTCTGGTTATATAACAATGTCTAAGTCATGGCAGTTCATGAATCAGAGAAAATTATAGTGTTTTCGATTTTTTTCCTTGTCAAAATTTGTGTTCATGTGTGGTCCTGCCACACTAATATTAGCCTGAAGTCAGGAAAGATCACTTCCCGCACCTAAAGATTTAAGATTTAAGTTTTAGCACCCCCTAAAGTGGGCAGCCAGAAGCAAAAGAGACTCAACAGTAGCTTTGTTTACTATGTTTTCATGCACTCAAGCATAAAAAACATTTGTCAGAGCATGCTGGCAAATACAGTAACATCAATCCATTGCCTTTACTGTGCATGGATAGAGTGCTCAGACCAACAGTCCCCAAACAAAGTCCTAATTCCTGGCTTTAGGTTTTGTTGTGACTTTGTCATCCTGCTACCACCATTTTTTCCCCCACTTTATCCTGACTAAATATTATGACACTTTTAAACATGTGTAATGTTTCTTTATCAATAAAAATGGTAAAAGTGTAAGGTGACGTTTTAACGTGTTTAAGTGTGACCTTCTTTCCATCCATCATTTTGCCAAAGACTTTTTTACAGCCTTGTACAGTATATATGAAAAAAAGATCAAACTGTTTGGGAAGATCCGACAGGAAATGTTTTCTTCAGCCTTTCATCTCGCAAGAATGTGTTTACTATCAGAGATTTCACCATAGCGTATGTACACCACAAATGGCGTCTTTGTATGTGACCACTGTGTGTGTCTTTTTCCCTCTTCAGGTCAGTCATGTGTCAGTCACTGATACAGTTCTTAATACAGACCCATGATCAGCCGCAAAGAGTGGTGGGGATGACTACAGCTTCTGTGCTGAGAAAAGTAGAAGAGAGTTAAAGAACAGCCTTAAGCGACTGCCGTTTGTGCCTTCATGTAGTCACATAGAATAAAATCTATGAAGGTAAAACAATAAGAAAAAACAACTAATATAGAAAGAAAGTGAAGCTTGACCCAAAGATTTTCTGTCAGTAGAAAAGAGACTCAACAGCTGCTCTGGGTTGTAACACACAGAAGAAAAACCTTGTCTCAGGGAGTTCTGCTCTAATATACCGAGTAAAAACTGGGTTGTGGGTAGTTTAGCTGTCATGGTCTCTAAAACAACTGCGTGAAGGATAGTTCAGCAATAAAATACCAAATAACAGTTGTAAAAGGAGCCTGGATTGGTATCAATGTGCCCCTTCTCACGGTGAAAAATGTCATCTCGCCTCATTTTAACGAGGCTCATGAGACAGCCTGAAGGTTACACACAAAAAATTCTGGAGGGGAAGGTTACACTTTCACATTCATCCTGTGAGCCTGTAATACACATGGCTCTCTGTCTCCTCGACTGATTATAACCCATTCTGTCCCATGACCACCAGTTATGTTTCTGACCGACACTCACTTCTATATTAAGTTTCCCGCTTCCTCTAAACATTTTAATATGCCTGTGTGACTAACTTCACGTCGACTCATCTCCCGGTTTACATTCCACTCCGTCTATCTGATCATTTGCCTGGCAGCATGCATCATCTGCTATTTTTTTTTCTCCGATTTTTCATTCCTTACTTGCTGCGTGCTTCTTTTTAATTTCATCTATTCCCCCAACCAGACACGAACACAAACACAAACAACCCCACCCTGTCAGTCTTTGAATGTCAGTCCCTGTCATCCTGTGACCAGAGTCATGACGAAAGCTACAGATAATATTCCCTCTACTATTCCCATGGTCCTAATTAGCCGATTGGCTGCAATGCAGTGTGACTGGACCGCAGTCCCTCTGCCCTTTGTGTATTTACCCATGTGTGCATAAAAGTGTGTGTTTCGATTAGCATTTCTTGGTATTTTCAATACAAAAAAGTGGTTATTCAATAATTCTTTAGTTTTAACTTACTGGGGTCCTTTTGAACAATGCTTTCCAGATAGTATTTATCAACCACTCTAAGATGGTCTTGTTTTTTTATTGCTCTTTGAATTGGCATACAGACATACGTTATTTCTTGGGCCACCAATAAATTAAACCTATAGTAGCTCTTTAGCGCTGGAAACCCATGTCACGAAGCTCACAGCACACAGTTTCTTGTGCTGATGTTAATGTCAGAGGAAGGTTGGAACTCTACAGTTATCAAGTGAAATGACCCCACTCTGTGACTTCATGTGGTCTGACACTTCATGGCTGAGTTCCTGTGGTTCCTAAAAGCTTCCACTTACAGTTTATCATGGAATATCTAGGAGAGAAGGAATCTGGCATGCTATTAAAGTACCAAGCTGGAATTCAGCAAGCTCATCGATTCACAAATGTTTGTAAAGGCAGACTGCGTGGCTATGCGCTTGACTAAACAAACCTAAATTCAAAGGTTAAGAAGTAAGGCCGGATTCTTTTGTCTATATAGCACACCATAGTTTCCATATTATCATTCAGCCTTGCTTCGGAGTTTCTTTTCCAAGGCAGTGCTGTTTGTAACTTAAAAACAGTCATATACAAAGAAGCAAGAAAACTTGTGTCCTTTCTAAGGTTCTGATAAGCTGGTTCATTTGGTCTCTTTCTAACCCTCACCCACCTCTCTTCACTCACTGTGTGTGACACACACAGTGAACTGTTTAATTCAGTGATTTAATTCAAAGGCCAGTTTAATTCAAACCAATTTTATTCCCTCAGCCACACACTCTTCTTTTCACAATTAAATTGAATTTAAATGTATCTCTCGTGCCCCGGGCAAATGAGTGGACTAAATTCACAGGCTCTTCTTCCCAATGCCGCACTTCATATTCACAAACTATCACACAATCATACCTGGAAGACTGTCAGTATCGCTGCTCTCTGTTACCATAGCAATCGCCTCTGAATGGGCCCATGGGTGTAGTTCAAGATTAGGCGCCTTGCTGAAAGAGCACCTTACTATTGTCATCTTTTTTTTCCACTGCAGAACATTTCCAGGAAAGTTCTGATGTCCCTGAGACTATTGGGGCAGGGTTTCCAAAAGCCACAAAGAACATGTGAGTGCTGAAAGCTTTTTTTTGTCATATGATAACACCCTTCCCACCAATCTTAAAAGAGCCGAGGAGATAAGGAGAGCCACTGGGTGAAGCCGAGAAAGGGCAACAATGGGGGGAAGAAGAAAAAAAACACAGTGGCCCAGTTGTTACTTTGTTACTCTTGCATAATTGTCCTGTTCTTTATCTCTGCAAAACACAACAGGTACTTTAACTTCTATATTGTAGTTGCTGAAGGGCTAGTTAGCTAAACTACAAGCTGGCTAAAGCTTTGTTTTGCACCATTATTTAATTTACAACATCCACCAGTTTTTACATGTTCCTTCTTTAGAAACACCACACACAATCAAAGCATAGATGTGCGTTAGCATTAGCTTAACTGGCTTGATAATCATTTGCTACTTACTTAAATCAACTGATTTCTAGTCTGAAATAATCCAGTGTGTTCTCTGCACATCCACCACTGTATGGTTTGGATCAAACACCAAAAAGGACAAGAACAGACTAAAATGGACAGACTGCAAAAGAACAAGAGTGCTCAATTGCCCTCTATTCAGTAACTGTAAATCAGGAAATAGACAGGTATCATAACTGCTGACCCATCGCACCCTGGAGACAACCTGTTCCAACTCTGCTACAGAGCACTGTGCACCAAAACAACCAGATTATCTGGGGGTTATCTGGGGTTAAATTTATTTAGTTTATTTCTTTATTTCCTATTCAATAGCATCAGTGGAACTGGTGTTACCTGTCCTCTTTTTGTATAAAACTTTGCAGCTTATCTCATCCCATCGTATCTTTCTAGTCCCTCAGACAAAGCTCAGGCAAAAGAGGAAAATGAGAGCAGGAAGAACTATTAGGGCAGAAATTTGTACGCGACCTTGTGGAGGCAAACAAAAACAACATTCTTATATACTAAATGTTATGGCAAACTTGACCTGAATGAAGTCTTTGTGATATTGAAAGACACTAAATTAAAACCACAGCCAGGTGAAGTAAACAGCATGGATCCTGGTGTTACCATGCAATAGAGTGCTGGGTAAACCAAAATTAACTGGACAAACTTACATCGTTTTAAATATAAGAAATCTTTTTAACACAGCCTCGGATACTTGAGTATCTCTTTGTCTTGACAATCTCTTGGGTTGCTTTTGCAGGATGCTTGTCTCAGTATCGATTTGCACTGTTAAGCGCTGTCCAATACGTTTTGAAGCCGAGTCTGAACAGAGAGCGTATAACCTTCTAGATGTAATATCAATTAAAAATATGGTCCTTTATAATACTGAAGATGTAGATAATGCTTATGCTATAAGAAAATGCAGAGAACAGAGAAGAAAGAACAGAAATGGGCAAAAAGAAGATGAAAAGGGTGATCAGGACAATGACAATGGAGGGAGGGGGAAAGGTACTGCAGACATCAAATAAAGATAGAAAAATAGAAATATTATCAAAGCCCAGAGATGGGAGAGTGCATGGGAGGATAAAAGGGCTTGGGAGAGGGACAAAAGACAGACCGAGTCTAAAACAGAGAGGGAGAACAAGAGACGGTGTCTCTACTCACCACAATCATTTCTGATGGCTCCAAAGTGATGCATTCACAGCCTCGTCTACCTCCCAGCTGCTTGCCAAAACTGTGGAGAAAGGGCAGCGACACACAAAAAGTGAGTGTTAAAACAGAAATAAACACACTGCAGAGATGAGATCACGAGAGACAGTAGAAACAGACGCAGTCGATCATATCTGCCCGACCACAGACACAGTACCGGGAATACAGGCCGATGAATTTACAACAGCAATTTTGTGCTAGACCCAGTTTGTGGTTAAGCTTTGCTCTGACCTTAGATCAATCTAATACAACTTTTAAACACAAATAAAATTGCACACATCACAGAAACAAGCAGGCAGAAGAACGTGCAGTGACAATGTGTGCACCTCACACATACTTCAAACCAGATAAACTCAAGTGTACCAGAAATAGCTGTGGACAACATGAGATGTAAAAGGAAATAGTGTGAGAGATCAAATGTCAAATTATAGCTTAAGGCAGTGACCAGTTTTACAGTTTTCACATGTTTAAAGAAAAAGCAAATTTTCTTTGTTGCAAAAGATTATTTTTTTTAAAAATATATATATATATACAATAATTTCACCATTTTTTTGATATCTGATTAATCCCTTCCCAATCCATGTGTGAATATTCTTTATACATAATTTTGAAGCATTTTTCTCAGTTAGTACCAGCTCTGGACATTAAATAAAAACAATTTCCAATGCAGTTTTGAAGGGCAGTCACAGCTTTGTGTAATTTTATGTGTAATGACAGTTTCTCAGTAGACGCTAGCTGGCAACCCCACTGATGGGGCGCCTTTGGTGACAGTCTTTTGCATCTCACTTCACTGCGTGTGGTAGAAGAGCTAAAATTAGTTATAATGACAGCATAATAATAGAAAACATTAAGCTCTACCCCAGTGGGTTTTTGTCAGCAGCTACGCAAGCTTTGAAAAACAGATTTCCAGTTTGATCCATCCATTTTATCTGGGTTTGGTCTGTGGGTGCAGCAGAGAGACATAATCTCTCAAGCATGTCCCGTATCTGCCCTGAGGTTTCTCCCCAGGTGGACATCACATCTTAAGGTTATGTATATAACCCCGGTTCTCTGAGTAGCATGAGTGAGTGTCTCACTATGGGAACGCCTCCTGCGTGACCTCATCAGAAGCTCAAATACCATTACGCCAGCCCTTACAGGCTGGCTAGGTGACGCCCATGTCAGGAGGGGCCAGTGCCTCCCTATATAATAGGCTGACATAGCGTCAGATGTCATTCAAAACAAGCCCACCTCTACCTCGCTTCCAAAGCAAGGAGGGCGGTCTGGTGAGACACTCACTCATGCTACTCAGAGAACCGGGGTTATATACATAACCTTAAGTTCTCTTTCATAGCATTCGTTTCGTGTCTCACTATGGGAGAAATACTGACTCCCG
>NW_005187427.1:1115507-1122722 GCF_000239375.1 Pundamilia nyererei
GAATGACATCTGACGCTATGTCAGCCTATTATATAGGGAGGCACTGGCCCCTCCTGACATGGGCGTCACCTAGCCAGCCTGTAAGGGCTGGCGTAATGGTATTTGAGCTTCTGATGAGGTCACGCAGGAGGCGTTCCCATAGTGAGACACGAAACGAATGCTATGAAAGAGAACCACCGCTTATACAACCACACCTCGTGTTTATAGGTGGGTGTAGGAACGTACATTGACCAGTAAATCTTCAGCGTCACAACAGATGCGGCACCAACCAGTCTGTCTGTCAATCTCCTACTCCGTTCTCCCCCAACTCTTTAATAAGACCCTGAGATACTCAAAGTCCTTGACTTGAGGAAGTAACAGCTTCCCAATCTGGCGTGCCACTAGGTCTTTCAACTGCAGTTAGAAGGAAAATGTAAAAGCTAGTCTCACTACTCTGTGAGATGGGTTTTAGCAGTTCAGTTGTGTCAGTGGTTTGTGGCAAAAGTTCAACCGCTGATAGAAAAGAGAAAGTCGCTAAATAAGCATTTGTGTTATACATTTAAAGGTACAGAGAGACTAAAAAGAAATAAATAAGACTCTGTTTACGCTTCTTAGAAAAGTACCAGCACATCCTGCATTGATGGTATTTTTTCTGTTATATCAGGCCAAATTTGTCCCAGGCCACATTGCAGAGTGGTTACACCGATCAAATTACTTCAGATCTTGGTGGTTGTTTACACTTGTACTGAGTGATCTGACCACACAGGACAAGTGTAAACACAGTGTATGTTAATGAAAAAGCATACAGACTGCTTACATCTCTTATAATGGACGCAGAACTTTTGTGCTTCTCTGTCAATTAGGAAAAAATAAAGAGCTAAATGCAGAAGATCAATCTGGATCAGGCCAACCACACCGTTATAAGTAAACAGCTTTTGCACAGTGTGAGTCTCTCTGCAGTCAGCTGGGTCATTTTGTCCACTGACAAGCAGGAGTGGAGCAGCTGATGCTGTGGCGAGACCACGTGGGTGAGTTTGGCCTTTTCTTCTCCATGGAGATGACTAAGGATGTGTTTGGTACAATGAAACCTTTGTTACAAATAAACTCTACTTGACTTTGATGTTATAACGTTGTAACATGTCAGCCGCCATTTACATTCTGCGTGCAGCGGATGGATCTTCATGCTGACGTCTAGACTGAATTGATGATTAAATGGATTCATCATTATGATCACATGGATGCTGAAAGCTTCCTGTTGGCACATATGCTCTGTAAGTGTGTGAGTAGTGTGTGAGCTTAATCCTGAGAACACGCTGCACTGAAAACACGTCTTCATGCTAAAAGTGGTGCCTCAGCATTGTTTGAGGATCGGGGGGAAGAGGCTGGTTTTAATCATGGAAGCGTGCTGAGCTGGGAGAGAACAAACTTTCACTCTTCTCCGATTTCATTCTCACACTGTCACACGGTGGCGCCCATCTGGTTTGCAGCTTTTTGCTTTCCTCACTCATATCCTTCTTGTTTCCTTAATACATCTCTCTTTGTGCTTCACCTCCACCCCCTTTCCCTTCTGATCATCTTCACCCTTCCAATGACTCCGTGTTTTCTTTTTTCCTGCATCCATATTATACCACTTGTAAATAATTCCCTTTAACTTCATATTGCTCTTCCTGTTTTTATTCATTTGCTTTCCGTCTCTCTCTTTTCTATATATTTTTTTGCTTTTGCCGTTTTCCTCCCTTCTCTCCTCATCTCATTCTGTATTCCCTTTCATCATTTCCTTCACTCCTTTTACTGCCGGTCTTTGCTTCCTCTAAGTCAAAAAAAAAGAAAAAAGAAAACTTTCATCTAGTCACATCTTAAATAACAGCTTCTTACTGACACAAACAACACTCTGAATTTAGGCCTCACATAAAAGTCTGTCTTTGTAATGCGTTCTAATGATAGAAACTTTTTTAAAAACACGCCTTTCTTCTAATAAACAGATTTTTCCAGGATATATTAGTGGAAGCCAAACCTTTAGTGCCTAACACTGAGGGAGGAAACAAACCTACAGCCACAAAAGATGAAGGAAGCCGCCACTTCCATGGAAACCTCTCTCTTAGCAGCTGAAAAAGGCCAAAATAGTGGTGTGTGGATTTATTTGGCACGTACCTGTCGCATACACTCAGGCCACTTTTTTCTTTTGGTAGCACAATTAAAGCACAAAAGCATTACATTAGGTTTTCTATAGAAAACTAAATTATTCACTAAGCCTAGAAAATATGAGGCACTTCTTGTTTTCATAAAGTGCTCTGTTCAGGTGAGTCTGGGGACAGTAAAACCCATTATCAGTTCTATTGATTTTCTCATTTTAATACCATTTATATAGTGCTGACAGTTGGAGAAGGGCTTAAAGTTCAAAGCATGCCTTGAAAAGGTGCACATTGCATCTTTGTTTACTGGATTTGGATCAATTAATAATAGAAAACTTTCTTGTTCATCTCTCGTGATTTTGAGCCGTTTCGTGCCTCCCCGCAGGTAAGAGGCACAAATCTGCTGCAGAAAGCATTTCTACAGCTGCAGAGGGTTTGCCCTCGTCCATCAATGCCACGCAGCACATGGGCCTGACCACTGGGTCCAGTTTACATTCCCCAAATTGTTTCACACCACACACTGTTCTTTTTTTTCACATCTGCAAGTCTGTATCGTTTCTTTAGATGTTCTGATCTGATTTTATTAGAAAAACAAAAACCGACAACGCACAAGGGAATAAGCAAACAAACACAAATGATCAAAATCACTGTCTATCCATAGAGTGGCTCCCAGCAGAGTATAAACTCAATTGTTCCCAATGAGGAATGCAGTCAGCTGGGCAGGGAGTTTGTTCAGAGCCCTTAGCCTGGAGGTCAGTCTGACTCTGACAGGATCTCTCTGCACTCCACTGAGGCGAGACGCCTGGTCCCTGTCAGCGCTACACAAAGCCTGCCAAGCCTGTCTCCTCACTGTGTGTGGGCGGGTGCGCGCAGGGCAGAGAGACAGGTTGTGCCAGAGAAATACAGGAGAGCTGCAGTTTGATGCTAAAGGAGAAAAGATTTCAGCCCTTCACATCCACAGCATTATACTGTATGTGCTTTATGTGTTTGTGTTCGCTTGCTCAATATTTTTTCTTCGGTTTTGATCTTACTGCATTTCCACAAAGAGCACAAGAGCCAAACAAACTTGAGTCAACTGTAAGCGAGTTACCGAGGTTATGTGTGGGCGCACATATTTGTACCCACCAAATGATGCTGCTGCCCTGACTGAACTGAAATGTGATAACGCTCTGTTGTTATTTGGTGTGAATCTGTGCCTCACACAGGAAATTAGACAGCCTTCTAAAACCACACTATGGCCAAACATTAGCCTTCAGTCTTACAAGGTAAAAGCCCAAAACATGCTGACAAACACTGCTGCGCCAAACATTTATCCACACAATGCTAGTGTGTGTGGGGCTGCGGTAGTTAAGTACTGCGGTACTCTTATGTCTGTATGAATAGAAGCTGATGGTTTGCATTGAAGACGCTGAACTGTGGTGAAACCTGAACAAGTGCAAACCAAAGGAGAAAGGGAGAAGATTCGCCTCCAAAATAAAAACTGTCTTACCGCTACAACCAATACATTTCAAAAGGGTGCAACTTTTACTTTGAAAGTGAATAGTTTGAGTCTGCTTTAAGTCTCACTTTTCATTGTTCTCCTCAGCAAGCAGTTGGTGAGTGTTTGCAAACAAGTTGGCATCTAAAATAAACTATGGGAGATCACGGCAACCTGCTAGCAACCAAAGCAAATTTAGACTGAGGTCTAAACTAAACACCTAGAACTAGTTTTTAACAAGTGAAAATTTCTTGGCTATTATGGCTTAAGTAATGCAGCGGTTATAAGAAAACGTGTACAGCACTGTCCAAGTAGAGGAAGTGCAAGATGATTCCAAATCCCCAAATATAACCTTTTAGATGCATTAAAAACGACATTTTTATGCATTTATTTCATTTTTATGAAATTTATGTAAATTTCTTGTAACAATAATAATCTCTATATTAACAAAAATAGAATTGTGGTGTAGCCTATTGATTTTAGAGATGTGAACAGATGGATCTCATTCAGATCTCCATAAAATATATCAGACTGACATTGACTCATGATGTCATGACAGGAAATTAGCTTTCAGATGCATTCCTGCAATTACGGAGCAGAAGCATCAATAATGTATGCTGCATTAATGTATGATGTATGCTGTTCTAAAGATAATACTACACACAGCACAAACCCTTATCTGCCTCAATTTATCACAACAGGCTTCAATGCTCCATCCATCCATTCATCCATTTATCCACAGGCACCAAATGCTTATGCACTTTGTTAAAGAAATCACCATTAGTACAACCAACCTGTATGGTATTTTAAAGGCTGGAAATGTATTATGTCTGCGAGGCACTGGTTTTTCACAAAAGCTTTAAACAATAAATTCCTCTCACGTTAGTAAGTGGGGAGTACTTCTACAATAAATCAACTTTAATCCCCATCATCTCTTTCATCTTTCTGGAAGGGAAATCTCGTCCCTTCGAACTACTGAGGCTGTGCCTTTGCTGGATTTCAGCAGGTGATGATTTCTCTCCCCTCCTTTTCCAGCAAAAACAAGTTGTCGGCAGAGCTGAGAACAGGTTCAGTGACAGCTGCAGTGCCCTGGGCAATAAACCATGACAGCTGGTATAGGAACTGACCACACACACACACACACACACACACACACCTTGAGGTGTCTATTGTCTGAAGCGTGGAAAAACCGACAACATTCTCAATAGTGCAAAAACAATATTAACTAAATAGCAAATAGCTCTCTTTTAGTTTTACTGAACACTTCAAGTATATTTACAGCGCTCTAACCTACCATGCACACACTCACATGTTCATGGATGCATCAGGAGAAGGTTGGTTCAGCATCTTGTCAAAGGACACTGACACACAGACTCGAGGAGAACAGGATTGAACCAGTGACCTCCCGATTGGTAAACGATGCGCTCTACCTTTTGAGCCTACGTTAAAGTTGCGGTTTGAGATGATGAGACGATTAACTACATGCTGCACTTGCGCAGTCTGCAATGACTGATTGGCATGTTGTGTACCATCATTTCCTCCATGCTGGCGATGGCCAGTCACGTAGTCTACATCACAAGCTTTGAGAAGATTCAACACCGAATGATAAATCAAGCTCAAGTTGTTGTGTAATGCAGAGAATTCTGACAAGATTCAAATCTGTGTTTGATGACAATGTAGGATGTGCCAGGCTTGACCTGCTGCATTTTTTCACGCGGTATTATTGCCTCCAAAGAATGCCAAAAATGATCTGCTCCCTCCAAAGTATGCAGGTATTCAAAAAATGATTGCAGGACAAAAGCAACAAGTCTTTCCATGTTACGTGTATTCTCACTAGTGGAAATGTTCTTGCTTAGACGAAAGTTGGTGCCTGGGTACGGCATATACGGAGGGTAGGAAGGGCAGGACATGATGCACATTCGCTCACTGTGAGCTACCTGTGCTATTCAGTCATTGGGCTCTGAGATTAAACAGACCCATAGCTGGCAGAGGCCCGCTGACTATCCAGTTCGATTGATTCATACTTTTGCAGTCTCACATACAACTTTGCCAGGTGTGAAAAGGAATCCAGAAAAGTTTCCAAACTGACAAGCTATGTTATTCTGAACAGCCTCCAAGTGCGAAATTTGATAAAGTCTGAAAGAAATGCGTTAATTAAACCCCAACAGAGGTCCGTGCCCATTTGGCACCCAAGTTTCCATGGTAATAATGACAAGCAGTAAAGACACAGTTCACCATACTTAGACATCTACTTCTCAGTCTCCCCGACTGGTTTTCTTCTCATTTTTAGTGCTTGGTTGGCCAACACTGACAGCTCTGACTCATAATCAAAGAAGACTGAGGAGCTGGCCAGCAGCGAGACCACCAGCACACCAAAAGACAGACTCCAAGTACTCCAAGTAATGATCCAGTGGGTCATTCAGAAACATCACAACACATTCATGTGGAAATCAGCAATCAGTTAAACGGGTGACCTCAAATGTATCCATATCAGATTTAAAAAAATTACAATTAAATAAGCACCATTGTGTGATGTTGTTGTACTTTTCACTTCCTCCAAGGACAGCAATGTTCCAGAAAACATAGAGAAGTGAGCAGTTATCTTTGAACTCAAGGAGAAGAAGTACAAGAAAAATAGGAAATTTTGTAATAATCTCACCAATAATTTTGAATATTTTACTTGGATGTTTCACTTTTGAATGGGGACAATCTTTGCTCCGTATCTTTAGTTTTATATATGACGAGTTTAGTAACAAACTGAATTTTCTGCTTTTTTCAAAGGTATAAAATTTTTTTTAAAAAAGCACTACATATTCTATTTTAGTCAACATACTTCTTTAAAGGTGTTGGCAATGTGAGAATAGAGGACTGCCTGTCTTTAAAAAAGCCATTGTAGATATGTATGAAAACACACAGGACTCAGTAGCGTGTTTTTTAGAGCAGTGCTAAGCCACAGTGCCCTAGGGAGAGCCTGGTTGTCCAGCTGGTTAAACTATGGCAGGCAGGCAGGAAATGAAGCGTGCTGGGCTGAAGAATGCGTAAAGAAATAGCGAGGGAGTTTTGAAAAACAAAAAAACTCCAGAATTACCCCGAAATCCCTGTCGCCTTACAGCAAGTGTATAACAAAAAGCTTTAACATTACTAACCAGGATCAGGAACACAGGGGTCCACTCCTTTGGATTCCTTGTATGTGAAATATTATCCAACATATTATCCGCAATGAAGAGGGGAGAAAGGTTCATTATTTAGATAATCCAGGATTACATCCAAGTGTGTTTGTTTTGTACTCCAGAGTGTGAACTAGTGAGAAGTTTCCTCAGAAAGAAAGCAGAAGAGGCTTTTAGTTAAACTAAAGGAGAAGTGTTCTCTCTCTGTTCACTTCTGTCTGTCTGTCCGCTGGCTCCAGTGAGGTTTCTATTTGTCAGTGTGTGTGCGCGCGCGTGTGTGTGTGCACGTGTGTGTAGTCTGCTCATTTCCTGCCTGGATGTGCTTTTGGGCTCCAGGCAGGCAGGCTGCTCAGGAACACATGGCCATCCACTGCTCTGCCAGGGGTTCCGCATTCTTTGCTCTCCTACACACACACACACACACACACACACACACACACACACACACACACACACACAC
>NW_005187427.1:1123355-1141337 GCF_000239375.1 Pundamilia nyererei
CCTCTGTCAGTGCGCCCCAGGGTGGCTGTGGCTATAATGTAGCTTGCCATCACCAGTGTGTGAATGTGTGTGTGAATGGGTGGATGACTGGATATGTCAAGCGCTTAGGGACTAGAAAAGCGCTATACAAATAGAGGGTTTTTTACCATTAATTTTTAGTCACGTTTTTGTGTCTGACTTTGGCTCACGTGCATATTAAGGTTCTCTGCCATAGCTGTTAACTTATTTTTGATGCTTTTATTTCATCAGCACGGTGGCGCAATACCCAGTATAAAACATGGACCTAGCGTTTTGGGTTGAAGCCAATGCAGAAATACCTTAAGCAGGCATTCGATCTCAGTGGACATTTTTAACTCACTTTCTCTTCCATGTTCTTCAATGTTATTTCTCTCTCCAACAACGTAGGTTACAATTACATTAGCATGACCTATTATGCAAATTAGGCGATGATGTCAGTTAGCGACTTCTAGCGACTTTTCGGTCAGCCAATAGTGATTTTTCTTACTGAGGAGTTGGCAACACTGCGTGAGGCTCCTGACTACGGCAGCCGTAATGCTCTGGCAATCCATCAAGCGATGCGCCTTCATAGCTTACCAAAGTGGTACTAAAACATTTTTTGACAGATTTCTATGCGCAGTGTACCACATAAAATCGGTTCGAGGTCAGAATTCATACATAAGGCACACTGTCGATGCTTGAGAAAATTAAAGGATTTTAAGTGTGCCTTATAGTGTGTAAAATACGTTATCCAGAAGAAAAGAATATATCGCGATATATATCGTTACCGCACGTGCTTCAAATTATACCGTGATATGGATTTTAGGCCGTATCGCCCAGCCCTACTTGTCACATCCATTTCTTATTTTTTATTTTTTTGGTGACGGCAGAAATAGTCAGAGGATGGAAGATGGGCTTTTGAGTGGAATCCTTACAGTTTTCATCCAACTCTGAAATGTTCTCACATCGTAAATAATCATTAAAACTACAGGGAATTGCTTGGAAAACTACAGACTGATGCCAGAGGTGCAAGAAACATATGAATGTATGATCCCATTTAAGTGCTGTGATTGTGAGTATGTTTAGCCTAGTCTAAGAGATAAAGCAATCAACCAAAAGTTGAACTTTTTTTGTTTTGTTTTGGGTTTTTTGGAGGGGTTAGATATTTCTGTCCTCTCCTTTTCATTTCTGGCATGTGTTGCTTCTGTTTCAGTCCAACTATAACAGCAGAGGGAAAGGTAAACATGGAGCGAAGGCTCGGCCTCCAGCAACTGCTGTCACAGCTTTTTCTATTACCATCAGTTCCAGTGTTTAAACAGGTGCAACGGCTCTGTGTAAAGAACTGCAATTTATTTTGGCAGTTTGGCTGCTCTAAAGACGAGGAGGACTTGACATTTTTATATGATATGGCCTTATTAAATCACAAATGTTACTGATGAATCTCCGCCCAGATATAAAACCTAATCTCTCACTGACGGACTACCGGCAAGCTTTCTTTCTTATATTTGGCTCTGTACTTAGGCCAGCTTGAATAGACTCAAAATGATTTCTCAGCACTTTCCCATTTGATTTCACATAATGCCCATTATGGATGTACATTACTATAATATGTGTTACACACATGAGCAACTCCCTGCCAAAGAGCAGCAATTTAGAACTGTACAATATTGATAGATATCCGAGTGGAAAATCAGAAATCCTTGTGTCCGGGCACGACAACACAACAACCATTCCACAGATAAAACAGAAAAAACATATTAGCATCTACAGAGCTGTAACTGCATGAGCAGGGGGCTTGGAAAAAGGAATCTGCTCTGTGTTGTTTAACATAGAATTACAAGCACGATATACAAGTATGTGTCTTTGTGTGTGCACATATACACAAACGATTCCTTTACATATCAGTAGGCGCCATCTTTTCATAAATCACAGCTCTGCCATTTCCATTTTCTAGCGTAAAGATGGAGGCGCATATATACAGACATCTTGGCGGCAGTCATATGGAGTGCGGATGTGTAATATCTAATCCCACCTTATCTCCCCTAGACTGATCGTCACCTTGTCTCACCCCATCATATTGTTTTTCTCTTCTGTGAGTGATACATACCAGCACCTTGCCAGGTACATGTGCTCCTTGACGAAGACCGATCCTGAGAGCAGGATGTACCAACAGGTAGCAATGGTGTCTGGGCTGCAAAAGAGAGAAAGAGCACATGTCAAACCCGGTGGAAATGGTTTAGTATTGAAGGCTGAAGTGTACACCATGTGAACCTTCAACATCATTTCAGAGCTTTTGTTACATTCACGAATACAAATTAATTAAATTGGTGCGTTTTGAAGGTAAGTGGATTGGTTTTCCCTGGACTCTTCAAATGGGCTTGGCAGTTTTTGGTTTTTACTTTGGTTTTCTAGGTTCTTTTTCAGTTAAGGGCAGAGGCTCGTTCAGTACATGAAGTACTTCACAGAGTTGTGCCAGAAGAGCATAAAGTCTGAAGGTTTTTAAACCTCCGGCAATACTTGTAGAATTTGAATGACCTGTTTCAGCTTGTGGCCTTCACCGGGGTTGTTATAAGACATCACAGAAAGCATTCGAATAGCATAGAGAGTAGGACAAAAATATAAACTTCATATGTGTCCTATAGAAAGGAGAAGCTTTAAAAAAAAATAGACTTTTAATTTGAGATCTTAATTTTGGAGATTTGCCTCTTCAAAAAAGTATAAAAGCTATTTCAAAGGGGAATAATTCTAATGTAGACATCATATGATAAGTCATCAGTCATGTTGTCTAAACAGTGAAGAACCACAGCTGTCCTGCACAAGCTTGTACAGTTTTGCTAATTTTTATGAAAGGGTGAGCTAAGACGACTTGTATATTTATGGCTAAAAATAAAAAATTTGAAACAAGTCATGACACTTGAGGAACTTTTTCCCCCGCAAGGCTCTGAAAACTGCAGGAGTGTTGTCTACAGAACTCAAGAGTGAGAGCATATAAAGCACAGTTGCACTTTGAATGCTAAACGCTGAATTTTGCATTAGCATCAATGTATTCTTAGGAAGTCAAGTGTTATAGAATCATAATAATGTGGCATTGCTGTGAGATGGAGATAATCCATTAACATCAGGACTGGCAAGTCTGACAATCTTGTCTGCCATTTACAAAAGCTGCAATATAGAGTTATTTCACCTAAAAATAAAAACATCTCAAATATGTGCTGTGTGACTTTCCATGCTGTTCCACGCACACTGTATATATGATATCCAATAACGCCAAACACAAGACTAATTAACTCCGCAATAACGGGGTGCTCGTGTCAGCAGCAAGCGTAGATGCAGTCATACATGAAGAGGGGAGTCAGGGGATAAAACACAGTATCTGTGCCTGTGGGTGTGAATATGAAAGAAGAGAGTAGAAAAAACAGAGAGAGAGAAAGCACTGCTTGAAGAGTGCAGATGAAAAGATGCCCCACTGAGTGAAGAATTATAAAAACATATAAAACACACAACAGTCTGATGTACGATATACATTTAAAACGAGAATTTCTGCAAATGTCTTTGATTATATTTATTTATAACATTTTAATTAGACATTTTTCATCTGCAAGTGGTGACTATGGAAAATTAATAAGCTGGAGTTTATATTCAAAAAAGAAACTGCTATAAAAAAGTAATTTATACAGAAAAAATGGTTAGATAAAAATTGCAGGCTGGCTAGACTGAAAAAACAAAAAAAACAAAACCTCAATGATAAAATCATTTTTAAATGTCCTACTCTGTGGCCCAAAATTTGTTTACATAATAAGAGCATGGATCATGTGTTCACTGTAAAGCACCTTGGTACAAATGCATGCAGTCAGGTTTTCAGCATTAATTAGTCAAACTTATCATGTCAGCTTCTGTCTGAACCAAGTAAATTTAGATATGAGCAACACCAACCAATGTGTGATCACTTTCAGTTTTAAGCAGATTACACACATCCCCTGGTGGAAGGCAACTTGTCTCCAAACAACTGTGATCAGACTTGACTGGCTACAATCAGTTTCAGACAGGTTGCTGAAGTTTGCAAATAAATGCTGCTTAATTTCTAAATGCAGACAGACTGCCAACACATTGTAGCTATTGTGGGTCAGTCAGTGATAATATTTTTTTCTTTTTTTTTCTTTTTTTTATTACTTATATTTTTAAGTTCTGTTTTGTCGTTACTACACCCCCCCTTATAATGTTTAAAGAAAAACAATAAAAAGAAAGTATCAAAAAAATAATAATTGCACATCTGCAGTGTGTGTGTTTGCAATAGGACACTCGACACAACTGGTTGCCAACTGATTGCCAACTGATTGTATTCTACTTATATTAATATGTAAAAGTCAAGGTTGGCAAGCAATTTTGCAGTGAAATTCCCACCCTGCAGCAAATCATTATGGCTCTGATTCATATATATGAGGTTAGAAGGCAATTCTCATGTTCTCATATTATCAGAAACAGACTGCATGCAATTGCCAAGACAGCGATTGGCTGTCAGAGACCTGCTCCCTGTCTCTGAAGCAACCATTTCAAAAGCAACAAGACTGCAAGTTAATTGAACATATTTGCAATAATTCTGGCCATGCCACCGTTTCCCCTACTGTAACTGTTGCATTAGTCTTTCTGAACAGCCTTGGATTCAACTTTCACTTGAATCCGCACAGGGCCAGAAAATTATTATGGATCTGCTTTTATGCGTTTTCTTTTTATCTTTATGCAGCTCATAGTCTTCATGAGCCTCACTATTTCCCCAACACAAGCTTGGGGAGATCTGATACATTTGATGCATTTTGTGTAACTGGAGCGGATCTCTTTGTACTACAGAGGAAGCAAGAATGGCCAATGCGGTACAAAAAAACAACAAAAAAACAAGGAGACAGTGTGACACAGAAGCTTAGAAAACAACAGTGGTTCATATTGTTTGCTTTATTTCATGGTAAATTGAGTTTTGTCCCTGAAGAAACCTCGAGCATTTTTAATAATTTTCTGGCCCTGTTGATTTAATTCGAGAGACAATCGGCAAATTGGACAAAAAGAATCATTTGGTGCAGCCCTAATCTCATCTGCATCATATCCATTCCTCCGCAGGTCGTTCATTTGATGCTTTTGGTATTTTTCAATCAATTTTCATTAAGCGTGGCACAAGAAAGCAGGTATCCTAAAAATAATTATGTTTAAAAAGCAGACAGGAGATTCATTTTTGCATTGTTGGGTGAGGGTAGCATTAGTAACTTTTATTGCGGCTTCATTGCAGAGACCTTGATTGCTTTCATCTGCAGCCTTTTTAGTGTGTGTGTGTGTGTGTGTGTAAGTAACAGAAGACTAATTGGACATGGTCTGGGTTAAGGCACTTACGACAAGCCTCTGGTAGAGAGGCAATGGAGTGTATCAGAGAGAGAGTGTTTTGTGTATTTATTTGGTGCTAAATGAAACCACAGGGTGCTTAATGTGATTCCGGTGAGCATGAAAATACATTAATAACAGGTGAAGGTTAGCCCTCATCCTTTCATTTGTCTCTGTCCTCCCTCCATCTTTCACACTTGCTCTACATTCCTCTCCTGCTTTGCGCTCATTCACTCCTGCCTTCAATTCATTTGTCATCTCCCTTCCCTCTTGACATTGCTATCCCTTCCTCCTTCTTCCACTTTAGCATATTTACTTCTTGTTTTCTTGCCTTCTCGGCATGCACTCCTCAAATTTTAATATAACTCCTTAAAGCTTTTTGTTTACTCTTTGCTACTCCCTCCTCTTCTCATCACCTCTGTTCATTACGCTGTGAACTCTGTCCTCATTTAATCAACCTGTTACCTCTGCTTTCACGAGCCTCTTGTTCATCTCATTTGTTTTCTCTCCTCCTACTTCTCCAGCTTTCCCATAAATCCACCTTGTATATGATGCTCAAGTTGTATTAACCATCAGCCTCAACCACTGCAGTATTTATTTCTACACAACGCCATGACAGGAAATAAAAAATGTTTTTAAAAAAATGAGAGAGGGCAGGCTGTCGGCGATTGGTGTTTTAAATCTGGATAATAAAAAACTAGAAAAAAGGAGGAGAAGCATTTAGCTTTTCGTCATATAATGTTTATGTGCTGTGCTAATGGGCCCCAGTGCACCTGTTTAAAGGAACTGTTATTCTAGGCCAGTGGTTTTCAGCAGTTGAACCAAAACCTTGAAACTGAGATGTGCAAACACTGCCTACCACCACCAGCATCTTTACACTGAAAAACCTTTTTCTGAGGAGCCATGAAGTGTAAATGTTAAGTATTCTATAAATGTGAAACACAGTAGAAGACAATCACATAGAAAAGTGCATGAACTCAGCAGATCATAGCTCTTGATAGTCACGTGAGAGCAAAGATGGAGAGGTAAATAACAGCATTTCCTGCTAAGAGCGAGAACATGTACTTACTAGAACAGGATGTGGTTAGCCTCATGTTTTTCATACCTGGCAGACGTGCACATCGACCTGAGAGAGAAAGAAACAGGTGTAAACATTTTCTCAATTTAAAACCTCAGCTTAGACTTTTCTGGCTCTTCCAATCCATCGTTGCATCCACACGTATTTCTCAGGCAGCAACAAGTTCCCAGATTTCAGGCACAATTACTACTGGCTGCCAGCGTAAAATGTTAAGGTGACCCGCTTCTCTAAAGCACAACTCTGCACCTGGTCAGTGAAACTTGGTGTTTATACATTCAAGTCACATATGCCTTATCTTGAAAACTGGATAGTCTCTTAGATGGCGATGTGAGTCTCTGCATGTCCCTGAAACTCACACACTTACAAGCTGCCCCAGAAAGTGGTTTTAACCACAGCCAACCTAAAATCCCTAGAAGGGAAATGAAATTATTTTTAATCTTTTTTTCTTAAAGTTTGGGATTTTCATTTACTTTAGCATAACAGACATTTAACAGGATCAACTGCTCAATTTCTGTCAATTAACAAAGATCTAGAGCCTTTTAAATTACATGGGCCGATCGTGTGGGTACGTGGATGTCTTCCTCTTCAAAGGACCATCGTGAATTAGGTTAAGGAGTTGAGGAATCAGAATCACTTTTCAATGCACTTCCTGCTGAACCTGTATCAAACTAGCAAGAATAACATTTAAGCTTGTTTGGTATCAGTAAAGGAAGCTTGACTTGAAGTTGGTATGAAAGGTGGCCAGGATGGCGAAAACCCATCTTGGGGAAAAAAAAGACATTTGCAGAAACAATGTGTAAAAACCTGTTTTGGTAATATAACAATTCAATGCAACTGACGTAAAACGTAGGGCTAAAGCCTACTATTAAGGTAATGTTATATTCTGAAACTGGGACTGGCTCCTCACCTGTCAGCGTTGAGTGAAACTTGATGTTATTTATTTAAGTTTGGAGGTAAAATGGAAGTGGCTCACCTTAGCTGGTGTTCTCTAAGGTGTGAAAGAACATCCATGTGGTACAGGTGGCAGTAGATGGTATGCAGGTCCTGGAAATGATGTAAATGAAACCATTACTGAGGATTATCTCACATTTCCACATACACAAGAGTTAAAAACTATTTCTGCAGACTATGACGTGGCACATGCGATCTAGTGACAAAAAAGTTTGTACTGTATTTTCAAACGATTTACAGTGTATCAAAGAACAAGTCTGTGTAAACTGCAAACTGCAGGGACGGTGCTTGAGAATCGAAAGCTTTTTAAAAGATTAGCTCATTGTTTAGAGTGAGTATAAATGGTGTAAATCACATCTAGTGCTGTGATTTGACGGAAGCCACTTGAACTACGCCAAATGCTGTCCGTCAAACTGACGCTCTGCAACCAAACAGACAGGCGTAATACTTGTGTTTGCACATGACAGCACTGAGACACCCAGATATATCTTACCACAGCCTAAAAATAGAACTCCATCAGACCAGCTGACAAAACATTAAGAGTGTGTGTGTGTGTGTGTGTGTGTGTGTGTGTGTGTGTGTGTGTGTGTGTGTGTGTGTGTGTGTGTGTGTGTGTGAGCAGCTTCTGTGGGTCAGGACACAGTTTTCTGGTTAGGTACACACAGACACACATTGTCAATTAGCACGTTGACTTGTGTGAAAATACACTTTGCCTAAATGCCTAAACTACTGCCCTGCTGTCACCCTGATGTTGGAAGAAAGCCTGAAAACAACTGGAAACAGCCTTTCTAGTAACAATATCTGCCTACTAGATATAGATATACTTCTATTCAGAACCCTGAATAGAAATCTATGGAAGAGTTATGCAACAGCAGAGGTGAGTAAGATTTCAGCTGTATTCTGACAGACATACAGGCTTGTAAATAGTAAAAAAAAAAATGCACATAAGTGTACTTATTGCGCTTCCTGACTTACTTTTATCCAAAACATCAATTAGCATGGAATTTGCTTGCTGCTCCGGGTGGGTTAGCAAAATGAGCAGAGATGTTGATGATGTTTGGACTGACGCTTTGAATAAACCTGTAATGTTTAACTTTATTAGTAGAAGTAGAAGTACAGGGGGGAAATGCCTAAAGCTTATTTTCGGCAACATTTCCACACTCAGTTGAATTCTGTTCATTTCAATTCTATTGTATTTCTATAGCGTAGGTAAAGGCCCTACAATAATACCCCAACAACCAGAGGTCCCCCTATGGTGACAGTGGGAAGGAAAAACTCCCCTTTAACAAAAGACATACAGTGGAAGAAAGGCAGCTTTTTACTCATTTTATCAGGTTTGACTGCAGATTTTATGTCCACGTGACATTAAATGAAAAAAAGGTTTTATCCCAATCGTTTGGTTGGTCTTGTTGGCCTAAATCCCAAATGGCTCCTGAGTCATTGGTAGTCGCCAGTACCAAGACAATTCCTGGCAGCATGAATGCTTCGACAAGGACTTTGTGTACAAGCACCTCTAAATTTCTCCACTAAACATTAGGCCACACAAAAACAGTGTAAAATGATAGCTCACTGCCACCTCAGGGCAAAGCTAAAACACAGCTGCAGTTCAGTGAGGATACTCACACACAAAAAAACCGGGACAGCTTCAAAGCCCCAATCTAATCTACAGTAATAATCTAACAGGTCAACAGAGAACAAAAAACAAATGCACTGTTTTGTCTCACTCCTGTTTTTTTCTCTCCAGTCAGCGATGTTCTGTGAAGCAAAACTTTTATGCATGCATCTTAAAGTAAATCCTCTCCAAAATAAATGCAGATATGATATTTTACAATGTAAAAATCGCACGATGAACACTGAAAGGTGTTTATGTTACATCAAATAGTGACGACACTGTAAATCTGAGCAGACTGAACATTACAGTTTTGTGAGCAGATTAACAGACAGTGCTGAATCATCATAGTAACAACACAACAGAGACAAAGACCAAAAGCGGAAGCAGTATAGTTCTTTTGAAAGAATACTGTAGTCTCTGGTGTGTGCCGGTAAATTGAGTCAAGCAGTGGGAGCCAGCGGAAGCACGCAACAACACTGGGGAATGGGGAGGCTTCAATGCGATGGGCCAAAACACTGCTGATGTGTTGTTAGCTCGGTCTATCACAGGAAGGAAGGAAGGAAGGTCTGGGTGAAAGAGATGGAAGAGGAGAGAGAAAGCGAGCAAAAGGAGAGAGGGAGGGAGGGAGGGAGAGAAGGGGAGCCAGACAAAAGGAAAAGACCAGCAGAGGAAGGCTGAAACAAGAGGGGGGGCAGAAGTTCTGAGACGAGAGGTCATGTGATAAACTGTATCAGGTGAATCCCTGTCTGCAAGCTTTGTCCCATGCACGTTCTGAATTATTGCAGTAAAAACCATTCAATAACTTGTCACCAGTAATGTCTGAAATAAATATAATACAATCTGCTTCCTCTACTGCTTACTGTGTGAATGCCTGACATCTGGAAATGTCTCAAGGTTGTTAGGAGACCCCTGCCTAACCTGGGGCAATCCCAGGGCTTAAATAGGGTACCTACATTTGATCCATAATATGATGTCATCAAATCATGTTGACTGCTTCTCTCAGGGTGGTTTTAGCAACATCAGACAGACGAACCTGGCAGAATACATCCTCCAGCCAAATGACCTTCAGATAAGAGTTGCCCAGTTCTGCAACATCCATCCATTAAATATGATATATATTTTACATTTTGGTTAAAAAAAAAAAAAAAAGTAGACCCACCAGTTGCATGTTTGCCAGTTTGGCTATCACTGGTTGATTAACTGTGCTTAAAATACTCATGGGTCAAAACCTGGCATTCACAATCTCCCCTGAGGAGAAACACAGTTATCTCCGTCTGAGAGGAAAATTGTGATGGACAGAGGGCTTGACCTGGAAAGCCATTTACAGGGAGAGATGAAACCTCCATTTACTGAGAGACAGTGAGCGGACAGCAGACATGGAAAAGCCTAGATCACAGCAGTGAGAAAGTGGAACTGTATTGACTTCAAATCACAGTTAACTGGGTTAGTGAGCACAACAAACTGCTGCAGTAAGCACTGCTGTCATGCTGCTGAGCATGCGTGTGTGTACGTACAGCAGGAGTGTGTATGTTAGGACACACAGCCCTGAGGCGCTAGCTACGAGCCAAGCCTCAATACCCACCTCACCCCTGCTTGATAATGACTTCCTCGGTTACGCCTTAATACCATTAAATGCATAATAATGTGCCCTGCATATTAAATTTGGGAATATTTTTGCTATTGCAGAAGAACCCACCCAGATGATAGCAGATTTCTTTGAAGTCTTCCTCCACTTCAAAACATTTTTTTAAAGTGTTATACATAAGTTCTACTGAAAGGATTTTCCCCCATTTATTTGTAAGGAAGGGAAAAGTACAAAAAAGTATTTTTATATATAATGGATAGCGTTTGGTAGATTTTACAAGGTAAGATAAGAAGCTGAATTAAATTCAAAGATGTGTAAACTTTGTGGAAGCTGTTAGATTTTCTTCTAAGTCTTACTAAATGCTGGTAGAATCCCAGAGACAAAGGCTTACAGCTCAGCAAAATGTAGTCCCTGGGTCATCGGAAGATTCGGTTAAATCCATCGAAACTCCGTAATGATAAATGCGCTGGGTTAGTTTTCTGTTGTAAAGCTCATCTGGACACCTCGCATTTATTTACAAACAGCCTTATTACACTGGACACTGTGAATCTTCTACTACTAGTAGTAATACTCACAGCCATGAAACTAAATGCCCTTGATTCATTCATGATTGTATTGATTAGTGTAAACCAGGTCATCAATAGACCCAGACAGATAGATAGAAGTCATCCGCATGTCTGAGGATGCGATCTAAAGCACCTTAAGGCAACTGCTGCTGTGATTTGGGAACATAGTAATAAAACCAAATTCAATAGAACATTCAAAACGATTTAAAAAAAAGCCCCCTTTGAAAAAAATCTTGTTTAATATGCAAAAGATTCAAGTTCAGCCCACAGCGATTGTTCTAATAATATTGGCTTTTCCTTACCGGTTTTCACCGGTTTTCACGTGCAACCCTCAAAGCCATATCCCACGTGGCTTGTAGCTTTGCTGTTTTTGCCGTGTCCTCCCACATGACACCACAGGGCAGCGGTGCAAACCTCATCAGTGACTTCTGACCTCTGTCCTGGCCTCCCTAGAGGCTCCTACAGTGTGGCCTGATGACCCCATCTGTGATTAAGACATCGCCATCTCAGCGGAAACATCCATTAACTCATCGCCAGCTGAGACTGCAATCTTTCATTCAAACCTGCCTGACGTAGTCAGAATAAGACGCTGGAAAACACGGAAACCATCCGAGTTCCTCTGGATTATACACCATCTGAATTACGTGACAGGCTCAAATCACTTTTTTAATCAAAACGATGCTATGATTATACATGTGTTGTCTAATATTCCCATTCATTCATGTTCCATAATCTCCACCGTCTCACTACATTTACCGACCACTTTGCCCACGTCTACATATCTAAATGCATCGAGTTGCTTTTGTGTGACTGGCTGATTTAACATTTGTGTTTAAAAGCAGCTGAACAGGTCCAACTAAACACTAGTATTAGTATTAAAGGTTCAGAGGAATGATTTTAATGCACAGCTGTAATGGGAAGTCCATTTTCCATATTTTATTTGACACTTTGCATGCCTTCAAAGCACTTATTAAGAATCAGTCAAGAGGAGAAGAAGCAGTTTTTCAAAGATACTAAAAATCCACTCTTTGATGATGCAAGCTCTCCAAATGGCTGCAGAAATGAGCAGCTGTATGACTTTTAAACTAACAATAGGACAAATAGAGCTGACCCACAGAGCTAATCACTGATGCACGGCACTCTGCACTTGACCTGCTTGTGTAAGGGTGTGCACAGACGTGTTTCAATCAGGCATCTACAGTGCTGCTGCTGCCACCTTCTGGCAGAACGCCTCAGCACTGACTAGACTTGGTTCAACAGATACTGCACATCTCCCCAGATTGAAACTAGTCTGAGAAGGATTAGTTAGATCCTCCCAGATGTCAAAAGAGCCGTTTGATGTTAATGAAGATGTTGCTTGATTATTTCATTACATTACAGCAGTAGAGAATAAGTGAAACCAGCTTGTTCCAGGCCATGATGTTATGTGTAACGCCGACATAGATAGACCCCGACTATCTGCTCAAATCTTTTGAGGCTATTTAAACCACACATTACAGTGACAGTAGGTATTTGTAACCCAGACAGGAAATTAACATTTTGACATGCGGCTGAATAAAGTATGTCTCACATATGAACAAGCTGCGACAGAACTGGAGCCAGTCATACAAAAGCAAGTTGTTGCAGGACTCTGCAGAGGCCCTGTGGTGTCCAACCCACCACGTTTCTCCTGTCTTATCAACAGATGGCCCATTAACACAGAATCCATTATATGCATTCACTCCCACGCGGCAAAGAAAATGCAGGCAATATAGGAAAGAAAAAAAAGAAGCTTCAGACTCTTTCCTGATGAGGCGTGTTTCATATGCCTAAAGCTGAAAAAAAACCTGATAACATGCAAAGTAGCTGGTGTGACCGTGTGGGGGTAAGTAAACTATTCCAAACATTTTTCTGAGGTTAAGATTCTTTCGCTAAATGTCACTTTTCAGGGGGAAGCGGGTCTTTGCTCCCAGCAGCGGCTGCCTCTGTAAAGGATTCAATCAGCCACCAGCCCACCCTCGCCTCCGCCAGAATGTACAGTATGCCGGTCGCGTCTGTCACCGACACAGAGAGGATGGTGTAGACGATACAACGCTTCCATTCAAGCTGCAAGAACAAACAGCTTAGCTAACTTTGTGCATTCAAAACCAGCCCTGAGCATTTACATTACACAGAACTCCCCAAGACTCTGTGTCAACACTGCGCCTAGATAAGGCAAAACAGTTAGAAACTAGGAGCACAAAGACGTTAGTGGGGAGTGGAATTTAATTTAATTTTTTTTTTACGTTTCAACACTTGAAACGGGTCAAGTCTAGTATTCAAACAGAAGTACTCAATTTCAGTGACAGCCTTAGCAGAATTGTCAGGAGCTGCATGAGATGGTCGTTTCATGCAAGTGCTCTCCTGTAAGCTACCGTGCAATCCAAAAGCCTTGAGCTACCCATCATTTCTCTATATTTTGCCAGGAAAATGGGAAATAAGTCCAGTAATTTATTGCCTATTGTTTTGTTCACTGTCAGAAATTTCCTACTTGCACCAAAAGAGCAGCTCCCATTCACTGTCAGTCCTGTTCTTGTGTAATTTGGATACCTCAGCTTCCCCCCATTTCCCTTCTAAAGAATGGCTTCTGACAGCCACTCTTTCTCTAGTACTGACTCTGAGGCTTCAGTGAACAGTAGATTGATCAACTCACAGGCCAAATGCCTCTCAGAGGTCCCGTGTCATGTTTTTGCTGCACTTTTTCCCTCCTCTTTTCAAAGGACACGACTTTCAGATGCTGTTCATCTGCTGTAGATGTTTTTTTAAGCCTAACACTGCTTCTTTTGTCCTTCACTTGTCCAGTTTCTTCAAAATTCTTTTTGTAAATAGGGACACCACGCTAAGACACGCCAAGTCTTTTTGGCTATCTTAGCATGGGGAATCCCCCTGTTGGTGCAAAAGTACTACATTATGCCTGTCAAACTGTTATCTTTGGCATTTTTTATAGACTTAACTAAAGACATGTGAACAAATGGGTTTCTTCGACAAGGTGCTAGAAACTAAGTCCCTTAAGATGCCAAGTTGTCTGTTATGTAAAGACAAAACTTCAATCTTTTATGTCTTAAAGCCAACTTGTGACAAATAGGTCTACTAGTTCCATTTCAGCAGATCAACAATATCCAACATTAGGGATTTACCAAAAACTTCACGTGTCTTAACCAAAAACAGATGATCCAATTCATTTTTCAAGTACCCTGATTTTACAATACAAAAATTATGCTGCTGGTTATGATTCAGACGTATGTCAGCTATAACGGCTCTTATTGTAAGGTACTGGAGAAAGACACACGATTATTCTCGATAAAACATCAACACTTGGAATCAAATCAAACACCCAAAGCGGAGAAACTAACAAAACCTCATCCGTTGACAAATGTTTACATAGCTGCGCAATCTCCTTAGAACAAATTTAAAGGCTCAAGGCGTTAATGTTGCTAAAGCTCTGATGGTTTAAACCTGAGTGCCTGTAAGGTCAACTGTAATCCCGTGGTTATGATACCAGACTCCAGGCAGGATGGATCATGATTCATACAATGCAGAAGCTCCCCTATAATCCTAGGCTGCACTGTGCGGTGCGCCCTTATCACTGGCAGAATTGGTGCGAGGTTTCAAGCACACTTGCTCCAATTAGATCTCAAATCCCCTCTTTCTGCTCACGGCTCAGCCTCTCCTCGACTTAACAAAAGAAACTATTTTCAGGAACAAAGCCCAGTCGGAGAGAAGGGCTTGACACAGCTGGCACAAAAACAGTCAAATACCTTTTTTTTTTTCTTTTTAAAGCTTTCTCCACAGTGTGAATCTCCAGAGTTAAAACTCATACGAATCTGAAGTAAATCACTTAATGCACAACGCGAGCGTGAGCGCTGAAAACAAATACAGTGAGAGTCCTTGATCGAGAGAGTTTCCACACTATGAAAACTGAGGACTCGGGTTCATAAAAAGACTGGTGACGACAGCCGTGGTGTTGCTGACGGAGCGGGTTATGGAAACAGGCGTACGATGGGAGGAAGCGGGGACGGCGGCAGTGGAGGTTACACTATGTGTCGAATCAACAGCAAAACCTGTGGACCTAAAAACAAAACGCACAAAGTAGATATGAACACGGTGGGTTAAGTATCCCACTTTGCAGAATGGTTCACTCCGTGCCTCCTTGTAAGGATGCCACATGTGCAGCAATGCATGACCACTTTATGCAAAAGCAAGTTCACTCTGACACTTTCCAAGCACTGCACCAATAAGTTGTGACTCTGTATCCGGCTCTGCATCTCCCTTTCTTTACTCCTCCTAGAAAAGCAAGAGGTTGGATTGAGAGTCTAACCCAGAAAGCACAGCACCAGCTGCCATTTTTTCCACTTACCAGCCAAGCCAAACAGCCACACACAAAACTGCTGCCACACACAGGAACGGAAAATCTGAGCCTTTATTATAATCTTAGCTGCAGTTCTTTTTCCTTTTTTTTTTTTTTTTTTTAACGCTGAAATGAATGAAGTAGTCAGAGGAAGTTTCTTCCACGCCTAAAAAGGACTGGGGTTTTTCCCTCTTTTTATTTTTTTTATTCTGCTCATGCTGTATTGATCATTTTTACATTTCTACCCTGTCACTACACAATCTCTTTTTTAAATGATTCTTCCTCTTGGGTTCCGATCTGGGAAATATTACCTTGGGAAAAAAAATATTTTGTGGGGGGGTATGTGTGCATCGACTTGATCAATTTTTTTTTTTTTTTTTGGTTTTGTTCATTATAAATTATAATTCCCTACCTAGCCTTTGGGTAAGCAAAATTTCAAAGGCATCTTAAAACACCATTAAAAAAAGAAAAAAGACAGAAAGAAATGTTTTCCACTAGGGCTGTGCGATATGACCAAAATCTCATCCCGATATAAAACATCTACTGTCGGATAACGATATAAGTCACAAAAATTTAACATTTTCTGTAAATTCTGCGAATCTCGGGTAGCTTAAGTGTTTCCGGCCGTTTTCTTTGTGAGTATTTATAACAGGGCGTGCTGCAGGGAAAAGCCTGTTCTAACGTTTGAGTCTAAGGTTTATTTTTTTAACAACGGAACGCCCCTTTTTTTGCTTCTCATCGGTAAATACTCTGCATACTCTTTCACGTGATTCAGTTTATTTTGAAAAGTCTCAACAGGATCTTGAGATTTATTGTGAAAGGTTTATGTGGAAAATAAACAAGCGGACACGCGATGGTTTTACCGTCGTTGTTGCTAACGACAATGCATAAAAACAAGCGCTTGTCCGTCCTTAGTGTGGTTATATTAAATATAAGAGAAATTAATTAAGAGGAAATTAATATAGCCGCTACAGTGACCATCAAAACGATGAAAAAAATATTGCCGTAAACAGTTTATTTTGCAACAGCACGAAACAAACGATTGCGTAAAATGAAACGATAGACGTTTTTATATCATCATCCGATATATATCGTTATATCGAACAGCCCTATTTTCCACTCCCCTCTGCTACCTCTCGCTCCCTCTCATTACCAGCTCATTTTGCTCTCATCTATCATTTCCCTGTGTCGACAACAGTACAGTCTGCACCTTTGTTAAAGGCTCCCATTTACTCAGCTGTAACCATTGCTCCTTGGTTAATCCTAATTGCTGGAGCTATAAGTTTTCAAGAGTTTGAGGCTTACAGCTAAGGAGCTCTTCGTCACCTGTGGTTTTCAACCCATTTGTCTTTTAACCCCTCTCAGAGATGGCCGACGCTGCAGCCGGGCAGAGAGGTCCGGGGCTATTCAAAGCAGCAGATGTTAGAGAGCGAGCACACGGTAGTGAGCTGAACTCTGCTGCTGAAGGTTCCTGCCAGACAACAGCCCAGCTGGCAGGCAAAGGTTGGGGGGAGGGTGAGTCGCTAAGTTTAGACAGGCGCACAAACGGATATGTGCAAACATGAACATGACGAAGCACGTAAATGAACACTGCACCTCTGGTTTTCTGTGGTAGTCGGTGTAAAATAGACAGCCACCTGGCCTAAGCGTAGCTGTCATCTGCGTGGCCTTACAGCCACAGGCGGGCTGTCGTGTAGCCAAGATATGGAACCGACAGCCCAGTCTGTTCAGACAGGCAGCTCTGCTCTACTTCTCACACTCTCACTGCAGCGCCATAAATCATAAACGGACCCATGCAAGCAAAGCCCGGCGCCTTCTCCCTATTTTGGACTGCAAACACAAATAGCGCCGAGTGTCCCACAGCTCAGCTCGCTAGTTTCTGCTGGCCTGTGGGGCTTGAAAAATGTATTTCTTTTTTTGTAGGTTTGATTTCAAAAAAGCCCCCGGAGTCGTCTACAAACCAGGTGAAATGTCAGCAAAATTTAACCACTACTAACACTCAGAAAACAGAAGTTCTTGTTTGTTTTGCTCCTGAAAGCTTTGATTCAACAGTGGTTCAACGCAATGTCAGAAATGTAGGTGCTACATATGACTAGGCTCTTAAATCTGCATTTCTTTTCTCAACCCTCCATGCCTCAGATGGGCGGTATGCAAATCAGAATTAGAAATTATCATTAATGCCTTCATTTCCTCCCGACTGGACTATTGTAATTCACTGGACATTGGCCTCAGTGTGTCATCTTTGGATCACCATCTATGCACTGGTTCCCCATGAAGTCTAGACTTCAGTTTAAGGTCTTGGTGATCACTTTCGGAGCTCCGTATGCTTTCCTGATCACATTAGCGATTTCTTCCATCCATATACAACATACAGGTCACTGATGTTCTGACCAAAGCCTGCTGGTGGTTCCTCGTCCTAGACTGAAAACTAAAGGGAAATGTGCATTGGAGGTCATGGCTTCT
>NW_005187427.1:1142495-1166008 GCF_000239375.1 Pundamilia nyererei
ACAGAAAAAGAATCAATCCAGCAGCATTTCAAGCACAACTAAGAACTGAAGATCAAAAACTTAGAGCAGGATCTCCTGGTGGAAGTGGAAATGATTTCATTTGCTTTTTTTCCATCTATCAACAAACAAATATATAATTAAAAGATTCTTTAAGACTTTTTTAAAAGTGGCTTCAGTAGAGAAAACTTTATTTTTTGGTTAATTGGCAAGTCTGGAGGAGTGTGTATTAACATTAACATGTCACATGCCAATGAAAACAGACGCCACATCACACACATTTTTTGATAATGGAACTTACTGTAAGCGATCAGTGAGATCACCAGAGCCTAACCTCACTTTAACAGTCTCAAAGGATTTGTTTCCATGTGTAGAGATCAATCTGTCTCTCTCTGCCTCTAACATGCCTACTTAACTACTCTGTTTGCTCTCAGCTGCTGAGTCAATAGTCCTCTCCCTCCTTTTTTAAAGCACATTCCTCTAATCCTCCCTCCTCTGAACACACTTGTGGACATTAAGGCTGATACGATCCTTATCGATGAGCTGGACTGGGTGGATACCTACAGTTTTAACCGGAAGTTAGTTCTTATGCCATCTGGAGAAACCAGTTAGAGAGAGTTCACTGGTTACAAATTAGAGGCTACAAGTTACTATTATGGACTCTGTAAACATGTTGTTATTATCAGCCTCTGTCTTGATAATATATATGTTTAAGACTGTAACCTTTAGAAGCCAGCTGATACTGTTCCCCCCATGAGAGCTTGAATACTGACGTCTAAATGTCACACTTTACCCCGCTTACCTCATTGCAATAATATGTTAAGGATGACTGATTCTATGACATGATGTTAAAGTACAGTCAAATCATTAGAATCATATGCAAAGTTAATTCCTGCAAAATCTAAATAAACTTCTTTAGAAAAATCTGAAAGGTTTGATCAAATGTAAATTTGTATATGATGTCCTCAAATGACTTGTGAACACCAAACATGTCACATTACGTGCAGATTTTTCCGGGTTCCCTGTGCACGCACATTTGCACCTACCTGATGAACATTAATGTGTCTGTTATGGTTCAAACTGCACTACTGTCTGATAAGAACTGAATGAGCAGCTAATAATTTATCTGATAGGGGTGTGAGGTAATTGCCAACTGCACGACTGCGGGTGAGAAACAGCAGCTCGTACAACCTCCAGGGCAAAACTGGGGTTTAAAGTATTTACAGAATTGCACAGCGAGGTCAAAAACACCCTTATTTTCGCTTTTGTTTTAAAAACAAATTTCCCAGATTTAATAGGTTTCTCGCCGACTCAAAAATGTGTTTTCAGAACCTGATTACTGCAATACTGAAGTATCACTTCCTTATACCATGTAAGAGATTCAATCGAGAGAGAAAAAACGGGAACATCCCTCATTTCAAAGAAATTTAAGAAATTTAAAAATTAATAATGAGACATAGAAGATCAGCACCAATATGCCCAATATACACAACCCAAAGTGCACTAAAGGACGAGGGCACACAGAACAAGCATTCATTCACAGAGGTGTGGTCTATTGTAACATATACCACCTTTAACGGTCTATAAGCACATTATTAATACTGTAAATTCTGATGCTTTGATAGTATTTTTTGTTAAACGACCATGCCATCAAAGCCCTTTGAACTGCATATATATATTTTTTAAAAAAAAATTAAAGCCAAAAAAAAAAAAAAAAAAAAAAAGACCCTTTTCGTATGACTTGCATTCTGATCTTTGGTGATGACAAACGTGCAAGCGTCAACAGCAGCGGACACGCTGATCCTAATCTGTTCTGACTTACATTGTTGCCTGAGAACTTCTCAGCAGGGTTTTTTTTTAGTCCAGGCGAATTAGCTGATTGTTTACTGATTTGAAAACACGCCATTGTGTCATACGCTCTTCAGTTTAGCATGCTTTCAGTAAAACACCTTCACTGGCAGCGTGTTTAGCTCGCCGCACTGCGGGCACATCTAAAGTAAGGGCAGATGGGTAAACTATTGTTGCATGCAAGAACACTTACATGCATCTGCAGGTAAAAGCTAAATTAAAACATCTTTTTACAGCAGTTTTAAACTTAGCTTCATTCGCCATTCCCCACCTCACTCCTCAAACCCAACCACTTCAAATAATTCTATTAACAGACGCACGTTGCAAAGTTATTATCAACCAATTGGTTTAATATGAAATACTTTAAAAAGGCACGAACGTGTCGTATTACGTCACAGGTGAGCGGGCTTTCTTTGTCTTGACTGGGTTCATGCCGTGCTCGTGAGGCAGATGGGAAGTTCAGGGAACCCAAGCTTTCACATTCCCAGCATTCCAGAGGTGAGCGCCCTGCATTCTTTTTCAAACGCGTCAGCAAAGGAGGTGACCGAGCAAGTAAGTCAGATAATGACTTGGTGAATAAATTTACAGGTGACTGAAAACACTTACTGTAAGTGAAAGGCTGGCAAGATAATGGAGGCAAAGGTGACGTGAACAGGTGACGATTCCAAAAAAACAACAACAAAAGAAAAGAAAGACGAAAAACTTCCCATTTAAAGCTTCACAAGAGTAGAAATTTGGGGATTTGTCACACAAGAAACTGAGTAAAAACTGCATGAGTCACAATGATAGTTGAACCATCAGATTGAGACACATGGGTTAAGCAACACACAATAAACTAACCAAACCAAACCACGCGTCATTATGTTTGCTTACATTTTATCATCACTTTCGACTTGTCCTCACAAGTCTTTGCAAGTGCAGTGTAGCGTACCCGCCACACCATGATGTGTAAGTGGTCTGGTTTACAAACTATTGCATCAACTCTCCCTCTTCTTAACCGCATGTTGCTCAAACGCTTGCTCATCTCATCTCCAGGTGCGTTACTGCCGAAATCCATGTGGGCTGCATTTTCAGGAAGTCGAATTTCAGTCGCTGCGCAAACGTGCAGAAATTGTAAAGACAAGATTTATATGAGCTTATATTCCTGCAACATATCTTTAAAACATCCCTCAACCACTGTATTCAATCAACTGGTATTCTAATACAAGTGACCGTGAGAACAAGCGCACAAAGACCTGAGTGACGGCCAGTGTTGTTCCGGCCCGGCTTCATTCTTTTAATGCCTTTAAAGAAGGGGAAAGCAGGAATGTTGTCGGTACAAGCCCTTGTAGCTCGTGTCTTTTGCTTTCACTTAACAGAAACACTGCCCGATTCCCGATATCTTCAGAGTGGCCAAATCTCTGCTTTGAATATTAAAATATCAGGTGAGCAGTTGCACCTTGTATGCACGGCCCATGTTAAAGACAAAGAGGAGACCGTGTGAGGAAAAAAAAAAGTCTTTGTGAAGTAGTGGTTTGAAAATGTTTCCATGCACAACAGCGACCAAGCCGAAATTCCCAGCCACGACAGGACAGCCCGTGTGTCATCTGTTCCTTTAACATTTCCAAGCACCCACCCAGACCTCACACCTGCAGTTTTTCTGCAAGGGGGTCACCGCTTCACTAGCATATATCCTGCCTCCGTGACTTTATCAGATACAGCCACGCAATCCTACAAACGCTATTGTTGCCTGTGGTCTGGATCCAGAGCTCTTTTGAAGTGGGACGAGTTCCTCTTCAAAGTGATGCTTGGTTTACAAAGCTCGCCATGTTAGCATCAGCTTCACCCGATGAATGACGTCCTCTTGACTCGCGTTCACTGGTGATTAGTTGTGGTTTGCACCACACAAGAAAGTGACTCATCCCCCTCCCCATTATCCCCCTTACTGTCGAACGTGGCCTTTGATGCGTTGCACTCTCGTAATCCCACCATCCAACCGCTGGGTAAACACACTGAAGTTCCCTTTCACTTTTTTTAGTGGGAATGAGTGCGTGCAATGTACAGATGCTGTAAATGAACAATTCATTCATAGTTTTTTTTCGCGGTTTATTGCAGTAACAATCTTTGTCATATGAACCCCAGAAGAAAGTAGCTCTGGCTCAAGAAACACAAGACTTGGTAACAACCAATCTAACATATTTAAGATGTAGGAAAAGAGGGCACAACACAAACCCATTGCTGCTTACAACACTTCAAGGACTCATTGATCTGTATTTGATTTCAGTGAAACGTGATGCTGAAGAATTAGCATCCCGATTTTGTTTAGAATGAAGGCAGAGGTTTGGGTCAGAAGGCTGAATGGGAAGCAGAGGGGAGAGGGCAGCCAGGCAGCAGCCTGGGGTTTGTGTTGTGATGTGGACAGTGACTCAATGTTTCCACAGTGGGATCTGCCAAAAAAAGAGGCCTCCCACAACACCGCTTCTGTCAGCACTCCAGACTTCATCCCACTCAATAGGGACGGCTGGCAGCCAGTCCATCTCAAATGTATGGGATGAGACAGTTCATGCCGACTATCAGAATCTGCTAATTACAGATGGGCAGGAAATTCTTGTGATCCTCAAGGCTGATGGATTTATAAACATTTTGTGTTACATGAATATGACTTTCTTTTTTTCTTTTTCTTCTTAAATGGGAAGAAAACTCCAGGGCACGGCAGAAACAACCACAAATTACCAAACTCTACTGCTCAGCTGCCCTTTTGGTGGAAACCTTTCTATTATTCTTAACTATACAATACAAAAAAACTCCCAATATTGTAACTGATCTAGAGGAGATTGAAACACAAATACAAAAAAGGTTTTCAAAGGTCTGTACAGAAAATCTTAACATTGCTGCCAATATAAAAATCTGCTGTTTGTTTGTAACTATGTTGGTTGAAGGGGACTAAGTGATGCTTTTCCTTGTTTTCTCTCATATAGAGTGCTTGACAAATTTATTAGACCACCGGTGATAAAAACAACAAAATGCAAATATTTTATTACCATTACAGAAAACAAAAAATGACTTTGGTAATTACCAATACTGTTAATTTATGGCAGTAAATTAGCAGTGTTGGTAATACTTGATAAGCAGTGTCAAACCCCAAATCCCTTTGGGGAACAGATAATGCATCTCTAGTATAAAAGATCTAAGTAGTCGCTGTGATAACAATCGTTGGTTTTGGACTCAAAGAGTAATTATTTACGAGGCATTTGCTCGCTCCACGACTGCTGTTTAAACCTTCTGTTTATGAGGGAAAGCCAATCAGAAGAAAGCAGGCTTTGAGGGCTTGATTCAAACAGTGGATAACCTGAAGGGCTACACAAAGACACCAAGTGTATGATAAACAAAGATTATTTTGACAACTTTAGTAAGGCTTCAAGTCCAGATTTTCTTTTTTAGCTTCCACCAAATGAGGATGTTAAACATCCAAAAAGCTGTTCGCGTTCTTTGCTTTCTATATGCTGTGTTGCAAGGTGAGAAACAGGTCACGGTGTGCTAACAGTCTACAATGAGGCCGCTAAATAAGAACAACAGTAATGGAGCTGGACTCTTAGCGAGACCACATATTACTATAGTCCCAGCCTAAAAAAGTTAAAAATGATATACAACATCTGGAAGGACGTGGAGCAGGTGTGCCTCCTTGTACAACATTCTGCCTGAACACTCCGCCAAGAACCATAAAGTGACTCTTAAAAAAAAGAAAAGAAAAAAAAACCCTGAGGGGGGTGAAAAAAAAAAAAAAAAAAGGACTCAAACTAAGTGAAAGCATTTCTGTCCCACTGACTCGTTACTCACACATGATTCAGTTTCTAGGAATTTTAGCATTATACCACGACCATGCAAGAAAAAAGGATGGCTACTTCTTATTTTTGCAGCATTTACTGGTTACTTTGCGTCACCTAAGTAACAGATATTTGGTTACACTACATTCTTCATGCCTCATGAAACGGTGAAGAGACTCAATGGCTGCACACAGTGTACTGACACAAATCTGAAAATAGTTCGTCTGGGAGCTACTGGAGTTTTATTTAGTAGATCTGAATTGTTCGTGGCTGTAAATCACTTCGTGAGATTGCATTTCTAATCTTCAGTCTTCAAAAAGCCCTGACTCATCTCAGCAGACTGCATAGCTCACTGTCAACAGCTCAGACCTCTAGAGATAATGTGTGCACGAACCTTGGATTGGCTATTTTGTGTTCACGGGCAAAACAAAAGCCGCAGATACACTTTTAATTCCCTCGTGTAGCTGCACTGCCTGGCTACTGCAAGGAATGCTTCTGCTGTTGACTACAGCCAATCTCCGAGGAATTTACAGGGCAGGGTGCTTGAAACCAGGAAAATGGGTGTGCTTTACAGAGTCCACCACACAAGGGGAACATGCTTTATTGCTGTGGCAACAAACATTACAAAAAAAAAAAAAAAAAGACAAAAAGAGGTCAAAAATGCAACAAGCTGTGACATTTACTACTTTGAGTTTTTGTCACCCATTGTTTACTGGGTGACAAACATGGGCACATGGGCTGGAAATAGCCATTTGTTTCCCTCAGAGTCCTTTATGAATTGTGTCCGATTGAAACTGATCTCTCAGTGTTGTCTGGGAGAGAGTGATGTAGATTCAGGCAATGCTGCAAAGTACAGACTAAAGTGGGCAGATCAATAATTAGATTTGTGTTGTGATGTGTTAATAACTGCAGGGAGCCTGTTTTAATAATGCTGGAGTGGTGCTTTACTATTTGTGGCTGTACGCATCCAGAGACTGCTGTGATATGGGGGACGATGTCTGCATCTTCTAGCCATCTGCGGCTCCATATTCAAGCGGTCCAACACCGCAAGCATCAAAGCTGCATGTTCTGGTCCCGCAAAAAGGCTGATTAAAGTGCATACTCTAAGTCAGTCTGGGAACCCATCCACCAGTCTCATGACTTTGCCTCTGGGGGCAAGATCCACGTTTTCAAGGGCTTCCAGTGCAGCCAGTCGATACACTGGCCAAGATTCGCATTTCCATCTGGCAGGAACCATTTTTGTATTAAGATCAATTTTAAAAAACTAATGGAAAGCTAGCGTATCAAGAAATGGCTGCTGACGATTACCCAAAGCATTTCAGCAAATGAAATTCCTCGCTTGCTCTCCATATTGGTCAGAATTACAGCAGCTTGTTTCCCTCGTGTTGTTGGTGATGGCTGGTGGACGGACTGATGCTCTAGTCCCTGCTCCAAACGAGCGGCATCATCCATCACACCACACGCTTAAATGGGCAGCAAAGAAGTCGGTCAGCTGATTTTGACTGAACAGTCTGCCGTCATGCCTCTCAGAACCATAAACCTTGTCAGTGTTGGCTTGAAACATTGACTGTTGTACTCTACTGGTACGTCAACATTTTGTGACTTTAAGTACACACGCTGTTAGTTGTTTCATTTCTCTTCCACTTCCGACATGTGTGTAGGTCGCTTTATTTTTATTCAGAAATAGTACATTTTAAGAGAGTTATGTGCTTTTTTCTTTAAATTACTAACCTGTAATCATGAACTGGTACTTATATTTGAACTCTAACAGCACTTTTTTACTACAAGCCTCATTCACTCATTTACAAACACACATTTTTGTTTTGTTTTTGTTTTTTAAAATCACACACACTCACACTCCAGTGGATCCATCAGGGGTAACTCAGTTCAGCATCTTTCCCAAGGATGCTTGGATGTGGGGATCTAACCACTGGCAATCCGCTCTACCTCGTGGGCCGCAGCTATGATACTCCCACTGACATCAAAAGTTAGGACTCTTGTTTATTTCTTGGCTTCGCGTGGTGCTTAGTTCTGCAATTTTCGTTATGGTGAAAACTGTCATTCATTAAAAGACCATGCTTTAGCCTTCACCTGTTTCCACTTGGTCATCAATTTTACTCCCCCTCCCCCTAGAGAGCTGGTGACGGGGAATCTTAAGATTCAGTTCACTAGATTTGGAAGACCAATAAAAACGCAAAACATTTGCCTAGCCGTTTATCAATAAGATATATTTTTGGAAATAAACCAAAGATATGCAAAAAATAAATAATTAAATCAACAGGAAAAAACAAAAGAAGCACTGCAACAAAAATTCTCCATCTCATTAGAGGCCTCGCCTTCTCTACTTAAAGCAAATGCATTCGATCTTTGTGCAGAGAAGCATAACGGATGTCAGGAAACTTTGAGCTGACAGGGGAGAGGGAGTTTTAAATATCCAGTAAGTCAAAGTTGATTTGACATAAATGGGAAATCTCAGCCATATTCTGCCAGTTCTTTAAGCCTTAATGCCTCTTTGTACTGGGAGGAGAAAGGATCATTTTTGCAGAGTATAATGTCAGGCTTTACAAAAGATAGTCTACAGGGTTTCCTGCATGCCAGGCGCAGTCGGCCTACAGAAAGGAGGGTGACATCAGCCGGCTCTCTGTTGGCAGAACTGCCAGAAGGGTATTTGTGTACACTGGTGTTCTGTCCAGCCTCATTCCAGTTTTAAGCTCACATTTGGCATTTTCACTGCAAAAACCTGGCTGGGATTCCCCAAACTAGAAATAGAAGAAGAACAAAGTAATTTGCTGCGACGAGAAACAGTTTCCATAAAAAGGAGTGACCCTCCATGAATCATTACATTATTGTGGTGTTGATGGGGAGGGGTTTATGTGCCCCCATCATCCCAGGAGTTATGCTGTTTGCCCCTGGTAGGGTGCCCCCAACTCAAATTGGTTCTGGGTGGATGGTCAGACCAAGAGAAATGTATAAAAACCCCTATGATGGAATAGATCGGTACATAAATAATAACCAAGGGACATGGCTACACTACTCAGGGTAGGGTGCAGCCCAAAAGAATTACACGGGCCCGACCACCTGTGGATCCACCTCTCACAGGATGGGTCATAGGGATTTGGCGTTTTGTGGATCAGGCAGCAGTCGGGGAAATAGGAAAATTAGCAATAGGAAGATGGAAGTATCTCAGGGTCTTGTCCACGATTGAGGGCAGAATGGAGTGGAAGATCGACAAAATGATTGGCGTGGCATCTTCAGTGATCCGGATGCTGTGACAGTCTAAAGAGAAAGCTGTCGCTTCACCGAGTGATCTACATTCCTACCCTCACCTGTGGCCACAGGCTCTGGGTAGTGAAGTAAAGAACGAGATGCCAGACACACACAAGTGGCAGAAATGAGTTTCCTCCAAAGGGCATCTGGCTTCTCTCTTAGAGACAGGAGAGGAGCTTGATCATTTCGGATGGGTTAAGTGTAGAGATGCTACTCCTCCAGATTAAAAAAAGCTAGTTGAGGCCTTCTGGACATCTCCCAAGTGAGGTGTTTTGAGCATGTCCCACTGGGAGGAGGTCCCAGGTCAGGTCCAGCACATGTAGGATGGTTGGATGGATGAAATTTAGTACAGTTTAAGTCATGGCCATATTCAAAGATGAAATACAGTTGATTGAAAAAAACAATCTGAAGGTGAATTCCAAAAGAAAGTTATTGTTATTTGCAGTACTGGCACCTACAGCACTACAGGGATGCAGGGAGAATTGCTTTGCTATGATATTCTGATTGGTACGCCTGTAAACTGAATTTTATTGGATTGTTTTATTGTCAAGGAAAACAGCTACATGCTGCCAACAGACCTAAGATACAAAGTCTGTCAAGTAAAGAAAATACTTCAGGGTAGAACAATTTAACTTTGCCACAAATCATTACACTGCAAAGAAACACTCAAATCGTGACCCAGATCCTGACCGGGCATGATCAGTAAGGCAGACTCGTACGCAAACATACAGCTGTAAGTCTCTGCTGATTTCCTTTTCTAACACACATTCCAGACCAGTTTTGCAAGCTCATAAAACTGCTTTAAAAAGAGTACTGCGGCAACAGGTTCCTACACAGGCTGCTTCTTGGCCTGCTTTTGCTCAGAGAGAAAGGGAACCAAAACAGTAAAGCGCCAAGTCTGACAGATTTCTGGTACCTCAGAGTACCACACCCTTCATGCTAAAATTAGTCGGTTAACTGGAAATAAACGTGAGTCATTTAAAAGTCTAAATTATCCAGAAAGTAGCCTAATGTTTACAAAGGAGAAATATCAATGCATCTCTATTACAGATCACTGACAGGCATAAGTAAACAAATGTTGATAGAGAAAATATTAAGCAGATGCACAAATTTTATGAATCTACTTTTCTTTTTGTCATTCCTTAAAGCATAGCTACTTCCTGCTTTAGTACGTGGTCACCCTATGGTCACAGGAGCATCTCCTTACTGCTCATTATCACAAATAAAGCTGTCACGCATTAGTGGCAGGTCACTCTCAATAACCGCACCAACAAGATGGCTAACATAGCATTAACAAGCAAAGTGCATTCCAGGACACTGTGACATCCCGGGGATATTTATATATTTAAGAATTTAAGCCCTTAACCCCATGCCCCACCGTTTTTTTTTTAAATATCTACCAAGTTTAGTAATAATCATTTTGCAATTAGGCATTGCACACCAGCTTTTGGCAGAGCAACACAGCAAATGATCAACTCATGCATGCTGAGCATGTCAAGGTAACCCCGTCAGCTAAACTATGCAATATGACTCCATATGTAGCCTTGATCTGCATTCCCTACAAAACCCAACAGCACAGAGCTGACGATATCTGCCTGTTCACGCCTGCTGTCCTGTGTGGAATGTAGTTACGCTTCCCACCGCTTACACACACACACACACACACAGACACACACACGCACAGCAGCAGTGACGTGCTATACCCTTTGCGCTATGCATTGCATTCGCATATGCTGGGAACCTTGGGCTTGTGGGCGGTGTGGTTGGTATGGTTGGTGGCACCCACAGGAAAAGCTGACGTGTTTACATTCAAACAATACCCAGCGGGACAAAGCCCTGCTGTTGTTGTCGACTGCTGTGTGAATGAGGGACTTCAAAACAGGCTTTAAACAGCTAAGCTATTAGGGACTTAGTATTACAAGTGGTTCTGTTTCAACACAAGCTTATAATGAATGTGTAAAGTGAAACGTGGGATTACAGAGTGATTAAGGCAGTAAACACAGACTATGGCTAGATTAGTTTCTTAGAAGGATTAAGTGAGTAAACACAGCTGACCAGAAAAGAGTGAAAGCAGTATTTCAGATACATTTATGTAACAATTAGTATTTTTGTCACTGGGGGTGGATTGAAACTAATGTAGCCTTATGAAACTCAGTGAAAAACCTTTGAAAATTCTGTGTTGTTCTAGTATTTCATCATATCCCTATTTAGATGAAACAGTGTCATAAATTGCTTTCATTATTACACTACTCTGCATTTTTTTTTCAAAGCGCTAACTTTACCCTGGTGCCATTTCTCAGGCTTTACCCGCCTGCAGTAGCATATATATAAGGCTAAACTGAAACCAACAACCACAAACTACATAGAGGAGAAAAACTCACTCACTAAAACTTGAGTCACTACCAGTTTTTCAGCATCTGCCTGCCTCCCTCCCAGTCCACAGGCCCTTAAGCTCAGTTAGGAGGGGCCTTTATTGGATCCACAAGGAGAGCTTTCAGTGTCCCGGGTCAGGGGAAGGCTGTGTTTATTCACCCAGTTAAACACACAGACACACACAGCTTCGCCACTCATACACAGACTGCTCTGTGCCCGTTTAATTTCAGATTTCCTGTTGTCTCGGCGGTTCTTCTGGCACAGTCGGGTTTGTTGATGTCATTGCAGGTATGTGGGAGTATCCCCTGCAGATGCGAGTTAAGTTGCGCTGTGTTTACATCAGGCTGGATGAAAAGACCCTCGTCGTCTGACGCTTTGGGGCAGAGACTGACGAAATGTGACGATGTTGCAAGTATAGTCGCTGATATGACATGAGACTGTATATTCAAGTCATTCATGACTGTCACCTTAAAGAACCTTAATAAAGAATCAAGAGCCACAAGTGGAACTTTAGAAACCTGGTTCGACAGGCTCGTGGTCGTTAGGGGATTGCTTAGGTGTAAGGAAATGAAACCCAATGATTACCCAAGTCAAACCACGGTTAAATTAAAGGAGCAGGGTGGCCTCTCGGGTCTGTGTGTCAAAACAGTTCAATTTTATTTTATTTCTGTAGCGCCAAATCACAACAACACTTGCCTCAAGGGGCTTGAATTCAGGTTACATAATGGGGCAGCCTCACAGCAAGAAGGTTCCTGGTTCAAAGCCTTTCTGTGTGGAGACTGCATGCTCTCCTCTTTGCCTGCAAGGGTTTCCTCCAGGTACTTCCTCAGCTTCCTCCCACAAAAGTGTTACACAAATGCCAGTCAGTTCCTTTCCACATTTAGTGTCCTGTTAAAATACATTGATTAAACACTGATGAAAGGTTTCTGCCAGAAAATTCAATAGGCCCAGCAGCTGCAACCAGCCAGCATCCACCCACGAAGATGCCAGCTGTGCGGGACGGACGGATCGCTGCCCTGTGTAGGTGCAGCTTTGCTCACAGAGACACTCAGAGACAAAAGACAACATCCAGCATGAAGACAAAGTCATTGTTAATCTTTAAAAAACTAGAAAGGGTAACAGTAGTGCAACAAAGATGCTTGCTATCTAAACAATTTTAACTATTGTCTGCTTTTTCTGTGACCAACACAACCACTGGTTGACTTGACAAATGCTGGTTGAACAGTGAGATGCCATCCCACAATGTGTGACCAAGCTGGTGACCAGCACGAGGAAGAGGTGCCAGGCTGTTACAGTTGGTAAAACCAATAAATAAAAGTATTTTCCTTACAAATGTGGCACCAGTTAGGGAGAAATAAACAAGCTTTTCAGCGGTATAAGAGTTTTTGCCAAGAGGAATTGCTATAACAATGATATAAAGACCAAATACAAAATTTTGTACTTTTAGTGCTACATTTACATACTCCAGTTAACCAGTGAATCAACAGGTTTTTCATGGACACCTTACACACCTCACTCTCATTCTCATTTAAATGCAAACACCGCATTGAACACATGGTGCTTCAGCAAAGGGTTCATCCTAGCTCATCTGTTGTTGCAGCAACAGATAAGCTAGGATGAACCTTTTATTGCCATCTGACAACAAACAGTTATTGGGCAATTCAAAGTGGACTTGCGTCATTTTGTCACCAGTACCTGAAGCAACACACCAACACGTAAGCAAGATCTAATTTAATTTGATGTGCACATTACTGTGGATAAAAATGTTCATGTAAAATCTTCTAAGTAGGAACTTTTGTGTCATATCTTCTGCATTCAAATAGCACTATTTTATATCCATCTCGCATTTATCATTGTGAGATGTTTTCTCCCTGTTCTGGCGTGAAAGTTCACGTCAAAAATTACACAAAAACTTCATCTGAGGTTTTCTTTATGCATCCACACATATCTGTCTAACATTGCCTACCTGACTTTCTCAATGTAAAAAACCAATATCTTCCCCCTCCCGCCTCTGAAGGACCTTCTTGTATAACCTTCCAGTAACTTTGTCTCTTACTTTCCCCTTCCTGCCTTCTGTGTCACCTCTTCAATAATCTATACCTCATAAAAATATTCTTATCAACGAGTGCCTCTCTCTGGCTCTCTCTCCCGCTTTCTGTATCATAAAAACTTCCTCAGTTTCCCTTCTGTTGTCGTGTATCTATTGTGTTGCAACTCTTTTTTTAGGACTCATCTGACTGTTCCCCCACCTTCCATCTCTTTACCCTGTTCTAATCTTTTGATTTTTCCACTCTCCCACTTATTTTCACCCATTTTCTCCCTTTGCGTTACTGATCCAGTGTTTGCCTAGCACGCCAGTTTATAACTGGCATAATAGTCAGTCTGACACTGTGAAAGGAAGTCTCACAAATTCAGTTTCTCTTCAACAGATGTCTAAACCACAGGCCAACCTGTGGTTTAGAAACCAATAGTAAATGCTGAGAAATTTTCTGCCGTGTATTTAAGTTTGAAAGCTTTGCAGAAAATTAAGAAAATATACCCATTTCTCATGCTAAGTGGGCCAACAATGTACAATAGGCAGTTTTAATATGGAAACCACCTGCATTGCACCATGTAGGTCGCCCCTCTTCCACCAAAGCAGTTCCGACAAAGCAAAGAATCAAATCAAATCAAATCACTTTTATTGTCACATCGCATGTGCAGGCACACTGGCACAGCACATGCGAGTGAAATTCTTGTGTGCGAGCCCCACAAGCAACAGAAATGTGCAAACACAACAACACAAACCAGCAAATACAAGAATGGCTACATCTGAAACTAATAAAAGACCTCTAAAGACGGCCTGTGCTATCAGGCAGGAGGACACGAGCTATAGGGTCTTTAAGTCTCCTCCTCAGACTTTGTCACATTCATTAAAACTTTGCAGAATGATGCACTATCCTGTTGGAAAGGGGGTGAAGGGAGTCTGCACCAGTGTTTAGTACACGTCAAAGTGGCAGGGCCAACTTTTCTCAGCAGAACGAGAAGAGCTTTCTTTCCATAGTGCATGGACTCATCTTTTCTCCAGGTGAACAGTAGACGTGCGCCTGGTGAAGGAAGAGAAAAGCTGATTCATCAGAGCAGGCCACTTTCTTTCACTTCACCACAGTCCAACTCTGATGCACAGCCAGCTACGAGTCCATGTGAGTTACTATTAAGTCACACTACAGATCTTAGCCAGCATTAAGGTTTTCAGCAATTTATGCCACAATTAGTGAGTACTAGGCACCCATGACCCTGTTAAGAGTTCACTGGCTGTCTTTCCTTGGACTGCTTCTTGTACTAATCACTGAATACTGGAAACACCCCACAAGACCTTCCTTTTAGGAGACACCATGAAAAACTCTGTGCAGCCAACACAGCTTGGCTCATATCAAATTGATTCTTTTGCTGCCCGTTTTTCCAGCACTTCCGCTTCAAAAAAGTGACAGTCCACATGCTGCCATATACATCCCGCAACTTGACAAACGCAACTGCAACAAGATAATCAGTGTCATTTACCTCACTTCAGCTGGCAGTTTGCGGCGTTCGCCTTCAAAAACACTGCATCCAAAAATTTGGCTTTAAAAGGTTAATTCACTCGTCTAAAACATCACTTCCAATTCACTTCATTCACCTCGATGCTGCCCCACGATGACAGAATAATGTCTCACTGACTATATTTTATAAACTGGCAAAAAAATCTAACAAATTGCTTGGCTCATCAAAAAATGTCAGTGTGTTCAAAAGCTGCTGATGTGAGATTTGATTCCATTTCTTGACTGAAAACTGGGAAAAAAGGTTTTCACAGCCGCTGTTTAACAATGACTGTTATTATGTGATTTAGGAGGAAGAACAAGAAGGTGAAAGGAGAGACTGGTGGTCAATTTATTTCCCACTTTATGTGTAGAACAGCAGTAGAGCAAAGAATCATGGCTATTCTTCCACTCATACATTATAAATGACCAGGCCTGTTGTCATTAGTGCAGATAAGTGGAGTCAAGCTGTACAGGTCTATTAAGTCGTGAGATTTGACTGGTTCTTTATAACATTTTTTATAGAATTTTTAGGGTGGATTGTTGAAACAGATTAACTGTTATGGAAAAAACAATCTCTACTAATAGGGTTTTGCAATGCACTGGCAGAAACCCTGAAGTTGTATTCTGCAAAGCGACCAAATCCATTCATTTTCTTTTGCTCATCCAATTCAGGAGGGTTAGTGGGGGTGGGGGTGGTGTGGGGGGTATTGAGCCTATCCCAACTGCCATAGGGTGAGAGATGGGGACAGGACGCCAGTCTGTCACAGGGCTAACAAAAAAAGACTGACAACCAGTCATACACACATCAGATCCACCAGCCAGTTGGTGGATTTGAACCCAGGACCCTCTTGCTGTTAGGCAACAGTGTTAACCAACACGTGCCACCATGCTCCCTTAAATATGAAAAATGTCTGAATCAAACTTCAAAATGCAACCCACACAGTTCTCTGTAAAATGATGCATGTGTCAAACTGGTTTTTACTTTGGTTTGTTTTACTGGAGTACTTTCCTAATTTTGCAATAATTACGGTTAAAACAGCAACCCAAGAGAAAATTGCATAGTCTGAGGTACTTTATGGGTAATAAAATATCCTGTCGTAAAGTAGGCTGGGTTAATTACTGAAGCCTAAAGATATAGCTCAAACTGCAATATCAGTACAGCTAGAAGACGCCAGGCTTGTCTAGCAACATGTCTAGCCATGTTCAGTGGTAATTAGCTGTAAACTACATTGAACCAATTGGACGCCGCAAATATCTGAGAATATCAGTTTTATAGTTACTGGTGTCACGCATGTTTGGGTGTCTTCACCTCCTGCTGTCTATATCGCTGAAAGTCACCAGAAGCGTATTTTGAGCAGACTTTGTCAGCTGTGCAGCGATGCCCGAGCAACACCGAAGAGAAAAATAAAGTACCAATGAAAGAAAGCAGGAAGCAAGACGACTATGTATGCCCACATGCAGTTTCAGATACTAAATAATGTGTGTGTACTTTGCACAAAAGCACATGCGGAGGCTTTCTTTTAATGTCATTCCCCTTAAGTGTTCTGTCATTTACATCACAGCACTTAAAGGCTCAGCATCAGAGACAGTGGCTTTACCATCTTAGTTCACTTTCTAGAAAGATGCAACTGAGGTGTCGTGCAGAGCAAAGTATATTCCATATAAAACTGGAATTAGGATGCAATTTCCTGTCAGCCTCACGCAGATTTGGCTCGTTCTATGACTTTAACTATACCATATATATATGCGACTGCATTTCCACGGTAACGGCAGATGACTGCCCCTCCCTAAACCAGGTTCTCCTATTTAAAGGGAGTTTTTCCATCCCGCTGTCACCAAGTGCTTGCTGATTATTGGGGTGTCTGTCTATTATTGTAGGGTCTTTACAATATAAAGTAACTTGAGGCAATTGTTGTGATTTTGCGCTAAATAAATTGAATTGAAATTACAGTTACATGAGCCTCTCTGATGCAGTGACATTTTGATCAAATAAAGAAAATCAGAACACTTGGTACCATTTCCACTGTTGGACATCATCTAGCCTAGGCTGCCCTCAGCTGTGGGGCCAGTTCTAAAGAATGAATGGGAGCCAAAGGCCTCTAAAGAGAGGAAAATGACAAATGCTGACATTTCTGTGCTGACTAGACAGTACCAGGCCCCGTGGATGGAGGCCTTTAACCTGGGCAACAATTTTTTAAATCAACATCCCAGTGTTATCCTTTACTTAACCCTAATTTGCTGAGCTGTGTCAGCGCTGAGCAAACCACTGTCTTCGGTAGCTCCTGCTGAAACACACGGCCTCTTTTGAAACATTTCTCTGCGAGCACTCCAAGAACAAGGCTTCGACCACACACCGATATGCTCCTCCGCTCTGTTCATGCTTGCTGAGAGAGCAAGCATCTCTCCTTTACTTGCACCTTTCCCTCGGGAGCCTGTGGCTTTGCGATGACTGGAATTCCCATAAATGTCCGATGTGTACTGGGAGAAGCCCAAACCACTGTAAATCACCCAGGCATGATTTGTCGTCCGTTACCACCGGGGCGTCTGGATGGCAACGAGAAAGGTAGGCAGGGAGGTAAAAAGACCCACAAAACTAGGGAGGGTTGGGGAGGAATTAAACGTGCGGTGGGAAAGATTTCACACTCAGCCAAACATCTGTACATGAGACAGGCGTACCTACAGCACATCCAGAAAATTCAGATGACAGGTTTCCAGTAAAGTACAATTGTGAAAATTCACCTGATTTAAGCACAAAGACTTCTTAGTTGTTTGTTCTCCAATATGTCTCTTTCTCTTCTTTTGTATAGAAATGTCCTGTTTGCTATTTATTCTTGCCGTTTACCATTTGTATTTTATTTCGGCACAGTTGATGTGGAGCACCTACAATTTAGTTGTACGTGTACAATGACAACAAAGGGCTAGTCTATTCTATTCTCTCACGCATACTCCATGCTGGCCGCTAGGCCACCGTGCTACATGCTCAATTGCTTGTGTTGTACCACCTTTTCCTTGCCCCAAACTCCTACAACCTTGAATGTGGCATGCTGACACAAGAAGGGACATGCTACTTTGCAAAGCAGAGGCCATAGAAACACTGCATTTTCAGTTTTCATCAAAATTTCGCAAAAAAAAAAAAAAAAATCCCCACAAGGCCTCGTAGCCCCTGTTTAATCTCAAGTTCATCTCTACTAAGCCTCAGGTACGCAGGGGGAAACTGATCTCTGGAAACCACGCTTTCATACCCAAGAACATGTCCCGACTCATGTAAAAAGAAAAACACAACGACTCAACATTATTATTAGTGATGTAGTACAACACAATGAGATGGGTAAAACATAAGCAGAAGAAGAGATCTGACGCTGATCTGCAACAGAGTGAAGTCAAGCCAGCAGCTAAGGTCAAGATTTGGTTGTTGTCACTGGAGCGAAACACGCGTTAAGGTCCTGAGATTGTGTGAGGATTCTGACACAGATTTGAGAAGATTTCGTGTACTTCTTGAATCTGGTTATTGCGTCTGTCTCACCTCAAATATAGCGAGTCCGTTTTTAGGCTGTTTGTTATTTGGAAGGTTTTTTTTCTGCCGCAAAGCAAGAAGATCTTGGGTTCGAATCAACCGACCAGCTGTGATCTTCCTGTGTGAACTTTGTATGTTCTCTCCGGGTACTTTGGCTTCCTCCAACAGTCCAAAAACATGCACTGGGTTAGATTAACAGAGGATTTGAAATTTGAAAAAGATTTGAAAAGCTCTGTGATAGACTGGCGTCCTGTCCAGGGTGTACCATGCCCTTTCACATTACAGCAGCTGCAAAAGGATCCAGACCCTAAACTGGATAAGCTGAAGAAAATGGATGATAGATAGTTGGATGGATGATACGACACTACCTACATCCTTTAGCGTCAGTCTGTACACTTAATCATGACCAACTGGCTCAGCTGTAGACTACTCCATGGCTACTTGTGAGAGTTTTAGACCAGGGGTGTCACACATAATGCCTAAATTTTGGACCTAACTGTATTCTCTAAATTTACAGCTTCTTAATTATACCAAAAAGTAATTAAGTAAGAAATAAACACACAGCAACTCACCCATGTACAAATATGATCAGTAAAGTAAAAAAAAAAAGAGTTACTTTGTAAGTATCACACACAAATAATCACAGACCCACTTCGTTGCCATCACTGTGTCATATTTATAGACTAAACAAGGTTGTTTTGGTTTGTTCAAGTCTGCACAAAAGCTCTCTATGACGGTGTGAAAGAGGCTTTCTACCTTCCATACACCCCACAAGCAAACAGGAAATTGGAGCCTTTAAAAAAAGAGCAGGGGCACCTCCAGAATTTTTTCATTGGGGTGGCCGTATGGGGGCACACCAAAAACAGAATTTCCAGTTTTATTATGCTGTTGTCTAATATAGATTCTTTAAAAATGTGGAAAACGAGAGAAAAAAAAGAATTATATGCCTAGTTAATTTCCCACAATTAAAGTTGATAACACTGAAAATGGCTACATATGAAAACCAAATTAGAGTTTGAAATTCATAATAGTCGGTTTTAAATAACAAGTTAATGTTTCATCTCAACATAGGGTGTCTTCCTCTCTCTTCCGCTCACCTTTATTAAAATTATTACCAACATAGGACTGCCTTGTCAGGGGTGGCAGCAAATTCTGGGCGTGACCAGTGCCCCCCTTTGCCCCCCTCTTGGTGGCGCCCCTGAAAAGGGAGCCTTTCCAAAAGAAGAAAACACAATATTGTGGAGTCTGATTTTATGTGCCTACAACTTCAAAACTATCACCAGAAACTGAAAACGGAGGGGCTGTACTCTCTGAGTTGTTTTGGGTGGGTGGGGGGCAGAGAGTGTAACTAAAGCAATGACAAGCCAGCTGTGTTTCCATAGCTTCACACAGGGAGGAGGCAGAGGAGGGATGAGAAAGGAGCAGCAGCTATTAAACTTAACTGGCCTCGATCGGGATGAGGTTTGCACAAACTCACTCCCAGGCTTATGGATTTAGCCATCTGATGGGAAGCTGCGAGGTTAGGGTTTGTTTTGTAAGACAGGATGTGGGGGAAAAAATTTTTAATTAAAAAACAAAACAAAAAAAAGGCAACCTTCTCAATGAACCACTCCAGAAAGATCAGAAACTCTGACACTAAAGTCTGCTAATCTAAAAACTAGCTAAATATCTATTTTCCTCCTTTTCTATATTACAGACTGTTATTTAAGTCATGTACACTTTCCACTAACGAGCATGTGACTTCACTGAAAAGTCTCAATTAGATCGTTATACCACAAGCAAGCCACTGTTGGCTCAATCAAGTCAAACTCCAAACACCAAGAGGCGCAAACGTCTGATTTTAGCAAACATTAGCGAGGCAATGCTAATTAAAGAAACGCTGGTTTTGTTTACCTCCGCCGTCCGCAGCGAGGGCGGCTTCTTCAAAGCCTGCTTAAAGGAAGTTTCCATAGCGCCGGTCATTTTCATAACTTCGGCTCAAATCCACAGTAGGACTTTTTACTCCGTCTGACTCTCACTTCACGTCTCCTAGCTGCTCTTAGTCGACCCGGGATGACCAAATCCCCGTGGATCTTGTCCTCGCCAAGCCGAGCATGGATGGAGTTTACTCCAAACGGACCGACCGAGAACTCCTTCTTCTCCAGGAGAAGAGAAGGGGGGGGGGAAACTTCACTCTCAAGTAGCTTCTCGTTACTGTGCGTCTGAGAGAGAGCAGGCACCGCCAAAGTGTGACAGAAAGTTACGTCCGTTGGACCTGCTGCCTTGATTTCTGTACATCTTTGGTAAAGGAAATATCCACTTCGGTAGTCAGCGTCATTTAGATCCAGGAGTTCAGATTTAGATCCCTCCTCCCGCGAATCCGACGGTGGAGAGTTGACGACATCTGTCTGCCCGAGCGGGGTGCTGCGTTTACGTTCTGTCGAAAATTACATTTCATCGTGATAGTAGCTACACGTGTGCGCCACAAGTGGTAGCTACAGTTGTGCTCATAGGTTTACACACATTCGTCGTGGGCATTAGTGTCATGGTGAATCTGGGCGTTTAATGATATCTGTTAACTGTTTTTGTTTTCCCCCAGGCTGAAGTGACTGTACAGCAGGTTTGACACAACACCAATACTCAGAACAATGAGAAATTCAGAGACATTAGCGATCATATAAGCAAGAGAATTGTAGATTTACATAAGTTGTCAAGGTCTCTTAGAGCTACAGTTGTTTGCCAGTTGTTTCTGGCAAACAACGATTAGCTGGGGTGTATGTGTACTTTAACCATGTGTGGATTCAACCATCTGTGTTTCTAAACAACTACAGATATCAAGATCAACCATTTAAACAACTATTTAAATAAAACTATTCAGACACAAGCATGACCTGAATTAGAAATGGCTGGAACACCAGCATCAGTGTCCACAGTGAAGCAAGTTTTACATCACCATGAACTGAGAGGGTGTTGATAAAGAAACAAGACAAGCGCCTGCTCCAAAATCAGTTTGTTCAAGCTCAACTGAAATGTGCTGCTGCCCACGTTGACAAGCCAAATGTCTTCTGGAGAAGGGTTTTGTAGTCGGACAGGCAAAAATTGAGCTCTCTGACCACAGCGACAAGAGGCATGTTTGGAGACTTTCCAGCCTAAGCACACTACCAGCTATCAAGCGTGGTGATGGTAGCATCATGATTTGCGGTTGATTTGCTGCTAGTCCTTCTGGTCCTACATTGCACAAAGCTTGTGGAACAATGGAGGAGGTCAATCTCCAAATTCTTTGTCTTCACCTCAAATCAGCAGTTACCTGAAACATGGAAAAAACTGACCCGAATGGCCTTCCCAAAGTCACAACCTCAACCCTATTAAAAATACAAGGCAACCACCCAATTTAAATTACCTCTTCCAGTTATCCTAAGAGCTATAACCAGACGTTTGCTGTAAGCTACTAAACATGTCTGATCAAGGTGCAAATTGCTAAAGAGTATTTAACCAAATATTAGCTGGGGTGTATGTGTACTTTAACCATGTGTGGATTTGAAAAAACCCTAAAATGTTTAAAACCTTTTTATTTTAAGTCAGTGTAAAATATTTCTATCATGAGAAAAGAACAGTTCAAAGAAATAATTAAAAAACCCAAAATATGGCATTTAGGCCCGTGAGTGTATGGAAACTTCGAATAACACGATCTATCCACTATCCATACATACCTGTATTGTCTGTCAATACATTACCATACGCTATTTACAAGAAAGACATGCAAATTGTTATACCACAGGGACTTTTCCAAACAACCACAGTCATAAATGAAAATGCAGATAAAAGCTGAAAGCAGTGCAGCAGAAGGGAAGGGTCAGGCTGTGTTTCAGTGTAGGAATTATGAAAGCAGTACTTAAACGCAGCATAGATCCTCCCTCTGCCTTTGGACACATGTGAAGGCAAAGTGCAACCAGAGTTTTGCTCTGCTTGCGGAATATTGAGATTACCCTAACGCGTGTGAACGCAACACCTGACTCCAGGGATTATATTAAAGTCGATTTTTGCCACCTGAAGAATACAAATGGCATTGCAAAGTATATTATAATTAGATGATGTTTCTCAGAATTTGGAGTTGGTGTGTTATAATTATGGATTCCTACCTCACAATTATGACTTATTGACTTTTCCAGGTGGCAAAAATCAGTTTTCTTCAGCTCCTTTTGTCCTTATATTTCATAATTAAACCCGTGCCCTTAGAGAATGAGCTGCAGAGCCAAGTTAGATCCAATAAACCACTCCTTTAATGTGCACATGCCTCGACTTCTACTGATTCTAGTTACCCTGTGTTAATAAATTACCATTCACATAAGGCAGCAGTGCTACTGTGGGGAAACATAGCTTCCACCAGTGTATTTGCTTTGAGTCAGGACACTCCTTCATTTATTGCATAACTGCAGTGTGTGCGTACGTGCTCTGTTCATTTAACCTCGTGCACTGAGAGGGCTGGGTGGAGTGGCAGACAGCTTCAGGGTGGGAAATTCAAAGGTGGGTACAACGTGTAAGCCAGATGGTGACTGCTGACAGCCAAACTTAACAAAAGTGCTGTTGTTGTAGAGTCTGCCCTGATTTAGATCCACTGTCTGTGTAAGACAAACAGACCCAAACCCCCCCCCCCAAAAAAAAAAGACGCATAATTTGTATTGCTCATATGATAAGAAAGAGAAAATGAAAGACGGCTTTCCTTAAAAACTAAAACCAGTTTACACATAATTATGCAGTCATGGAATAGTTTATTATGTAGTGTTTGCGGGGAATGAGAGAAGAAACCACAATATAAGGATGTGATGAAACGTAAAGCTGGAGCTGCGCCAGTGACTCAAAGGCTTGTGGTTTGACAGAAAGCCACTTTGTAATGTCTTGTAAATCAACCAAAAACACGGGGTCATGTCAACTAACTGTCCGTTAAATTCGGAGACAGAAAAATTTCCCAGAGAGGCACGGAAATTTTCATCATCAGCATCTTTATTGCACAACGTTCCCATAAAATTGGGAAAAGAATAAATTCGAGGAGACAATTTTTTAAAAGACATTCTGTACAAATACATGGAAATAAACTTGAATATGTACAGTTTACACAAACCGTTACACTTAAACACAGGCAACTAAATAATTTATCCATATACAAAGAGGGAAAAG